>NC_057805.1:435449622-435458515 GCF_018294505.1 Triticum aestivum
CCCCCTAAGATGCTTTGGCAGAATGGAACATAATTCCCGTTGACTAAAACTGAACTTCTTTGCATAGTAAATGACTTGCTAAAATGATCTACATAGGAGCAACTCTAACAAAGTCGTTGTATTGACAGCCTCATAACACGCATGGAGCACGCTCCATAATAATATAGAGGTTGTCGAGTCGATGTGCAAAGTCAAAGTCGCCATATTGGCTGCCTTCATATATTTTGTTTTCTTCATGTTTTTTTTTCTTGCATCAACTCAATAGCCACACTAATTTGAGCTAACATTGCATTACAAAGATCTTACATAGGAGGAGAAAAGTTGATTAGCGGCATTTTCATATCATATGTTCAAAATTTGTCACTTTCTAGCGACTATAACATGATTTTGAGCCCGCCACCTCGATGGTGAATGCTATGCACGGGGCACATGCATATTTGACATGTCCGCTTGTCCTCTTGGTGCGGCGATGAGGCGGGCCAACGATCTCGTCTTTGTCCCGTTCCTGCCTGTGGTCGTGGAGGTTGGGGGTGGCTTTATCAAGGTGGTGGAGGCCTAATATGGCATGATTCGTTTAGGTGAATGTCACCATCTCCATGTGGAATCGCTCCCTCTCTGTCAGCATATCCACATCTCCGTCGCAAACAGGTATCCGACGGTGATCTCCTTGAAGATTTGGCCGGGGCGGACAACCGAGGTGTAGGTAGCGTAGCACTCATCCCATACCTCCTTAATTGTGAGGCGACAGGGAGCACATGGTGACCAATATGAGTTGTGTGGGTGAGGCCTCTCCTGCCCGTACGGGATATGTACGTAGCCGTGCTTGATATCCCAAACAATGCTTGTTTTGGGATCCCAATGTGACCACTCAATGAGGAGGGTGGATACTCCTGGCATACCGGGCCAAATGGGCGGGCCCAACATAACACGGTTTGGTCTGAGTTAAATGGGTCAGGCACAGCACGACCCGACCAGGCATGCTTAGTACACGGGCCGTGCCCGGGCCGGCATGCACGTTGACCTCTATGGCCCAGGCACGGCACCACTATTAAACAGGCCAGCCCATCAGCATGTTTATCCATCAGCCCACCTATTATTTAGCCTATTGGGCTGCCTATTTTGCCTATAAAAATGAAGAAAAAAATTGGTCGTGACGTGCTGGCACACACGCCCAGCCTCCAAGCACAAGCACGACCCGGGCACGGCCCGATTAAGCACAGGCCGGGCACGCGTGCTAACGGGCCCCAGTTGGCCAGGTTTGCTCCTGCGGGGCCTCCAGCATGTTATGGCGATCCCACCCCCTCCTCGGGGTGTGATGGGGCCCATACGGGACATGCACTTTCTTGATAATGAATTTCTCCAGGACACCACTTCCGAAAGTTTTATTTTCTTTTGCAGGTTTTTGGACAGAATTTTCATTGGTTCTGCTCGCAGAGGTCTTGCCCAAGCCTGGTCTTGAAATTTATCTCAAGTTCTTTTGGATTATCAGGTTGGTAGGCATGTCACATCAACGCTCAGTGCTCCATTCAAAACGCATGGACTCCCCACCAGATGATTGTTTTCTGAAAAATAAATAAATAACGCCAAATAAAACATGCCATCGAGTTGCGTGCACCACCGTGTCATTCACTCATTAGGCTGAAGCACGCTTCCACGGAGAAAACTGTTGGTTAATTCATCGTCGCCAAATAAAAAACTGGAAACGGACGTGTTCTGCTCCAGCGGTGAACCGGCGACGCTGACGAACTGGTTTGTCCTTGCCGTTGGAGCGTCGCGGCACGGAAAGGGAACGGAACGGAAGGAGTGGTCGCGCTCTCGGAGACTTCGCCGTAGGAGAACTGGGGCGGAAGATGCCGATCCGTAGATGACTGACCTCGGCAGTTTCCTACGCGGCTCCTTTCCATTCCACTCCAGCGGTTCTTCCACCGGTGACGGATACTTTTGCACAAACCCACTGGAGTGCCTTCGGAATAACGAAATAGGCCACAGAGGATCGGTTTTGTAAACATAGCCCGGAAGGCATACGTGCGCATGTCCAAAATCACTAGCCTGTAATGTGAGTGCTCTTTTGCCTTACAAAGAGTCCCAAGGACGACGATCACACGATGAAGTTCATCATTGATGACTCAAGATTTGCTTATCGTACTCCACTACACTAACGAAGGCAGCCGACCCACGGGGCCATCTCCTCCTCTCCCCACCTACTTAGCCGCCGTCGGAGGAAGCAGGTGGGCAACGCCTGCTTGGTAAACAATGTTGGTGGGCTCATCTCCCTACGCTACATGAGTCCTCACAGCTAATGTGCGATGTGGCGTCCCTAGACGGCACGCGCATCGACGGAGGTTGGACACGAGGCACCAGCCCCAGGACCTCTCGGCGGTGGACATACCGTTGCGGTTGTGAGGGCAGCACGACAACCGTTTGTCGCGTCAACAACCTCGCTGGTGATTTGCGGTAGATGCTTTCCGTTGCTGGCGCAACGATGACGAATTTTCTTGGTCCTCCTTTCCCGGGCGTGGCGGTCCCTGTATGGAGGCGATTTGAAGACGCCATGGTTGCTTGCACTTCGGTTATTTTTCTTCCGACGGGGCGACCCCATGTTCCTAGCCATATCTACGGGGCGCAGTGTCGATGGGTTTTAGCCTCCGTGCTCCAAAGATCAGATGTTTCTCACTTGGTGCAGAGATTTGGAGTGCTCGACATGGCTCAGTATGGCGCGACAATAGATCTAGCGACTCAACTTTTGTTTGATGCGTGAGTTTCACCTTTATCTGAGGTAGCCCATGTTTTTAAACTCAATCTTAACTACTCTCTGTGTAAAGAATTATAAGAGCGGTTAGATCACTGAAGTGGTGATCTAAACGCTCTTATATTTTTTTACGGAGGGAGTACCTTTGAGGAGGCTAGTTGCCATCATTTTCTAGTCTAGAACATAATCGGGGCTTTTATTACAGCCCGGTGTTTTCTAGCACTTCTTTGACTTTATCAATATACGTATTACACACGATAAACTGTTTGACATTGCTCACATATGCTTTCATTGAAATCGAGTGAACTGTCGGTCCGGCGTGTTCACAATGATTGGAACGACACGAACTTGGCCCACCTCGTGACTAATTGAGCGTACGAATGGAGCTGACAAGAGATAGATAGATGGCCACCAAACCTGCAAGTACCTCCTGTCTAAATCACTTCATTCCCGACCCCGTCCAAAGTGCCAACAAATGCCAGCCACATTGGCCGAAACACAAAAAAGATTGTGCCAACAAATGCCTAACAAATGTATTTTCCGGAAAACAGGACCCCTTTTCTGCAAAAGTAGCTCCCTTTCCTGGTACTAGTAATTTACCTTTCCCCTCCCCTGATGCCTGATCCCATCCCTCGCCCGGCCGCCCAGTTCACACTCCTTCACCTCGAGCGCGACTCGCCTCAGCGCTCAGCTCAGATCGCCCCACTAATCCTCGGCGAAGGAGGTAATTAACACCATCCCTACCTGCGATTTTCCGGTCTAAAACCGTTGATCTCCGCTCCCTGTTAGCTCATGATGCTTCTTTAGTAGTAGTAGTAGTAGTACGCCACCAGCGCTCTGGTCCGAGGTCAGCCTGCCAAACCTCCATGTCTTGTGTGTGTTGGTTCTGTCTGTTCTCGATTTGGGCATGGATCACCTCGTTCCTCGTACTTGTTTGGGCAGTAGGTTTTTTAGCAGGGATGGGGTTATTGGTGCTATTTACGGTTACTGGTGCTATAAGATGTCGGCTGTTCCTTTGCCGAAATTGCTTGTGGCATTGATGTATATGTAGGGCAAGGCTGCCTACAATAGACACAAAGTGGTCGGACCCTTCCCCGGACCCTGCGCGAGCAGGAGCTACATGCACCCGGCTGCCCTTTTATTGATGTATATGTATGCGCCTGAATCTCAACATTTGTAGTATGTGATGCTTAATCTGTGCACCACTGCTGTTCTTGCTGCCGCTTTTCGTGTGATATTTGCGGTATGTGCTGCGTAAATCACCGTTTACAGGCTGTGGTGAAGCACAACATTTGTGCTGGTTGTGCTTTAATAGTAGATAGGTGAACGATCACACCGCGGACTGAACTTTGTTTCAAGTCTGAATTTGTGTTCCTAACTTTTTTGGGTGCTCTTCTTCCTTCAAAGAAAACCCCTAACGGTTTCCTCGGACCACCAGAGCTTCCGATTTTGCGGCAATTGGAGATATCTTTGAGCCAAAAGCTCTTCGGATAGTGAGTCTGAATTCCTTGACCTTCAGCCTCCTTTAGTCAGGGTTCATTTCTATCTTTGTATTAATCCTTTTGGTCTGAATTTGAAGTAGCTTGCCTTGCAATACAACATGATTAAATATGTTTACCACCGTAAGATAAAGACTCCTCCTTATTTAAAGTCCAATTGTTTTAGCTAATTATTAATGTCACTGTCTCGTGTCCTTTCTGCTTAGCTTCAGCTGCAATTTGCTGTCTTGGTTCAGACAATATATATTTTGTCTTATACTTCAGCACTGAAGAAAATATTTCCTTGTGTGTGTTAATTGCAGTCTTGGAATACCAACAATGGCAGCAACTTACCCTATGCCTGATCCACCGGTGCTGAACAACTATGCTATTACTCAAAGACTCGACAACTCTGCTACCGAGACAGCCGGCAGAGACAAGTCCATAGGCTACCTGGACATCTTCGTCCACCAGGCGCGCGACATCCACAATGTTTGCATCTACCAGAAGCAGGACGTGTATGCAAAACTGAGCCTCACAAGCGACCCACAGGTGTCGTGCTCGACCAAGGTGATCAATGGGGGTGGCCAGAACCCGGTGTTCGACGAGGGTCTACGGCTAGACGTGCGCAGCGTGGAGGCGTCGCTGAGGTGCGAGGTGTGGATGCTGAGCAGGGTGAAGAACTACCTGGAGGACCAGCTTCTCGGCTTCACCCTCGTTCCTCTGTCAGACATCCTTCTGGCCGATGGAAATCTGGCCCAGGAGTTCTCCATGTCGTCCTCCGACCTGCTCCACTCGCCGGCAGGGTTTGTGCACCTGTCCCTGTCTTACGTCGGTAGCTCTCCGGATGTCATCGAGATCTCATCGCTCAATAAGTCGGCGTCGGCGGTCACCGACTGTGGAAATGGCAGCTTGGATCCTTGTGAGATCGAAAAGATGGAGTTCCCAGACTTGAACATGGTGAACGAGAATGAAATGATGGTCTCCAAGTATTTCGAGATGGACTGTGGGAGTGCAGTGAAGGCTGAGACTGCAAGTTACCACAGCTTGATGCAGATGAGCCTGGTCCTGAGGTCTCCAAGATCACTCCCAAGGAGTATCCTGACGAAAGCCCTGTGAGCTGTGTCTCTACCACAGGCTCCTCCCCGGAGCTCTCCCCCATGACGCAATCGGTCTCTGAGCCGTCCGAGACCGCCGTCGCGGCGGCATCCTCCACCGGAAGCCAGAGGGAGAAGAGCCAGGGTGTTACTACGGATGGCGAGGTCGATTCTTCTGAGGCGCCATCCAAGGATGAGGTTGCCCAGCCTGCAGTGATCAGCGTGAACCTCCAGCCCAGGGAATCAGTTGTCCAGCAGGACATAGTTGACATGTACATGAAGAGCATGCAGCAGTTCACTGACTCCCTTGCGAAGATGAAGCTCCCGCTGGATGTCGAGAACAGTAGTCCCTCGGCTGATAACGTCGACTCGAGTACAACAGAGAAGCCATCGCCATCGCCGTCGTCGAAGGGTCCTAGGGTCTTCTATGGAAGCAGGGCCTTCTTCTAAGTTGCTGCTGCTGCTAGCTAGGCTGGCTCATACACACTCTGTTTGCCTCACTAAGGAGGCTAGACTCTCACTGTAAACTTGTATTGCTAATAGTGTTATGCCTAGTTAAAAAAGATGGATATTTCATAATAATTCCAGAGCTGTAGATTCAGCCTGTGTAACATAGTGTACTACTGCATTTAAATTACTTCATGATCTGCTTCTACATTTGAGTTGCCTGGAGTTTTTAGGGCTTAATGTGTGAAATTCGTTCACCTTAAGAAGGATTTACATCAGCTAACACATCAGGAAACTCTGTCATTTGCACAATATATTCTCTTGAGTCGCACAAATTATTAAGATCCACAGATTTGCTGCTAATTACAGGAGAAAGGTGGTAACTCGACCACTGCATAATCACAAAGAAACAGGGCAGGAAAAAAAATAGATGGCAAATATATGTCAGGAAGCACAGACATACCAAAAGTCTTGAATGGACAAGGTGGATTTCAAATGGTACAGAGATCCTCGAACCCAGTTTCGACGAGGAAGAGAAAAGATAAACTCAAAACACATTTACGGTCCAATGAAGTGCTGATCAACATAGAATTACAGAAGATGTAAAAAGTTTACATGATTCAAATCTCCCTAGAGGGGAGAATTCAGTGATTTCAACAATTCAAAAAACAGACCAACTTAAAAATCATCGTCATCCTCCTCGGCCATGTGCTTTGCCAGCTCTTCCTCCTGCTGGAGCCTTTCTCGGCGCTTCTCGGCGCTCTCCTTCTCCTTATGCGAATTCGGGGGGAACCTCATGGCCTTGACCGCTTCATTATGCATGTTGAGGCAGAAAGCGATTCTGGAGTTGAATGCAGCCTGGGGTTCATTTGTCGAGTAGACATCACCAGTTTCTTTCGACACCATCCAGCCATTTGCATGGTCTATGGTGGCATCAATTGCACCATCTCTTATGGCCTTGGCTACGATGCACTCCGCATCAGCAACAGGATTCTCAGTGTCTAGCCTAAGCTTCTTCGCAATATCAGCAAGGGAGATCCGCGAGTATGAAATGCTGATGTTGCGTAGTCCAGTTCGAATGACATTGTGGCGGAGCCTCACAATCAAATTGTGAGTCCTGTCTGCACTGAATGTGCTTGCAAATTTGTCTGCAACAGCTCTAAACAGTTCCAAATCGCCAATCCTGACGGCCTAGACACCAATAATTCAAATGTTATGACTAGAGCTTTCCAGACAGTAACATGAGATTTAAAAGAAGACTGGAACTTACATTTGTAAGCTCAAAATATGGTGCCAAAGCTTCCTTCATTCCTTTCTGCATGAAAACAGTCCTCTCTGGGATCTCCCCAAGAAGCAGCCTTACTATGATAGCCCATTTATTGCACTGAATCCTAAAACCACGAGCTGCAGCCGGTGCCTTCCTAGCAGCTTGCAGGAGGCTTTCTTTAGCATCAGTGTACTCCAACTGAATTGTTCTGATTTTCCCCAAGTAGAAGAGGTAACGGCAGAACTGTATTAAAAAATGTTAACAGTTGCTTGAGTGTATCAATAAAATCAGTTAGGCTGCAGGAAGATCTCACACATCAATCACCCCAAAGCAACATTAAACCATAAGGCATTTTAAAAGAATAGCTAACAAATAGTTTCATAAAATTTAAATGTACTGGTGTAATGCATCTGAAACATAATACAATTACTAAAGTGCAGATAATGATTGGAAGAGGCAGATGAATTACTTGCTGGTTGGAATGGGCTTCAAAACGTGGTGCCTTCGACCTAAGTTTCTCTGCCTGGTCATACAAGTTATAGTGGAGATAATTACGGAGAAGCAGGTTGAGCAGGGTTTCCTGTTATCATGAAAAAACAATGCATTTCCATATATTAGCACAATTTGACAGCATAACACTTAATCAGCGAGAACCAGGAAAACAGAACTACCTGACCAAGCTCATCATGATGTAAAGTTGCCATTCTATGTAACCCAAGGAGATTACTGTACAAAGAAGCAAATATGAGCGATGGATTACAAAACAGGGTAAATGGAAACTAAGGAAATACTAGAGTAGGGGAAGATGTAGAAGTCGACATACCCACGAATTTCAGCAAGGGTGTTTGTAAGTTCATACACATATGAATAATAAAAGTATAGTCTAGAAGCCAAAACATCAACAGTTCTCCTGTTCAAGTTCTTCAGACGAGCAATGCTTCCAGTTGCGCATGCTTTAGCCTAGAGACAATTGGAGAACTTTAACTTAATAATATGTTGCATATGCTGCACAAAATATATCACTATATTAGACATACCTCGTCGTATTTCTTCTGATCAATGAGGAAAATCAGAACAAGCAAAGAACAATATATTTCAATCTCAGGAAGGCCATGCTTGATAGAAATCTGAGTTGCTGGAGCTGCTGCATCAATATCCATCTCAGCTTCATCTTCCTAAAAAGTAACAATAGATGCATAACATGATTAATGAGTTTCGAATAACAGAATAATATTTTTTAAAGCAAATCTAACTTCAAATGTTTTGTTCTCTAAATTATGGAGCAGGTGGCAGAAGTCTAAATTGATCAGGCTTCAAGAGCATCTTCGGCTCCTGACATAGAAAGGTCGGTTAACTAGGTATGTAACAAGCTTCCTGACATTCTAAAAAAACTGAAGTTATCTTGTAAATGGCAAGTGGTGATCAGCCTGGTAATCAGTTTAATGGGTATCATCATAACAGACACACAGATTTGAAAAAATACACCCTACTGCTACAACTCCAGTAACAAATTTCCCCATGTATCTAAACATACGGCAAGCTCCCACATGCAGAAGGAGAAGAAATAAAGATGCAAATGAATGACACAAGCAAAAATGACGCGACTAGAATTTAATCACACGATGGAAACAGAATTACTAACTGAAGGCAAATAAATAAATAATCAGAATCATACGATTATTAAGAAGAAGAAATCAGCAAGATACTTGCCATAGGAAGCTGTAAAACAGTTAATTATGCAGTGTGCAGATGATAATCACGTATAAAAGGGAGCGCTTATGTGTCAGGTGCCTTTTCTTTTGCTCTCAGTCCGTTTTTTTACAATCCAACGGCTCTGGTTCTTCCTTCCACCTCT
>NC_057805.1:435458725-435532635 GCF_018294505.1 Triticum aestivum
GGCACGGCAAGCCGCGTCGTCCACACCTCCGGCGAGGTCCTGGCAAGCCCTCGCCAGTGACGCCACGCCGTTCCAGGCTCGAGCTTGTTGCTGAACTGCTCACTTCCAAAATCGACTGATCCAAAAAATATTTTCAGTTGCCTAATGACTAGCAACTGTACATATTAAAAGCTACCATCATCAGTTCCAGGTCCAGTTTCACCCAAAAAAAAAATCCAGACCAGTCAGGAATTACTGCCCCTCCGTTTGAAATATAAATTTTAGATTTTAGCAAGAATTTTTCCAGCCTCGGATTTGTTCACCCAGTACAAAACAGGAAGATGAGTTACCAAAAGGTTTTGGTACCCTGAATCCCTGAACAGTACACAAACCATGCAAGTATGTGCCCGTCACATATGCAAAAATGAAACTAAGACTGAACTCTGACTTTTATAGGATAACCACCAGAGCTAACATGAAACTGTGAATTACGCATGGCAGCAACTATATGGAGGCAGTGAGAGTATCATCATGGAAGCAACTGCAGTGGAAGACCAAGTCGTGGGTCATGACAAAACTCTGGTTGCTCAGAACTTTACCTTGGGGAGGAGGGGAGTGAGGCGGGCGTACGCGTCGCTGTTGGCCGGGAGGGCGAAGGCGAGGAAGGCCGAGACGTCGCGGGCGGCGAGGCGGCGGCGCAGGGCGACGGTGAGGCGGACGGCGCGGGAGATCCGGCGGACCTCCTTGGTGACCGACCCCGCCTCGATCACCGCGGCGATCTCCTTCAGATCTGGGGCACGAGCAAATCAGAACAAATCTGAGGTACCGGGGAGGGGGGACCTAGGGTTTGGGGGGAGGGGGAGGGGAGCTTACGTTGGATGGTGGATGGGGCCGGCGCCGCCGCTGCGGCGGCGGGAGGAGGGGCCGCCTGCGGCTCGCCCATCTGGACGTCCATCCCGGCGGCAGGGGGAGAGTGCGGAGAATTGGTGCCGAAGCTTGGGTGCGGAGGAGCCTTTTGCTTTGTTCCTTACTTGTGTGGCTAAAGAAGGTCACCTCACACTTTCAGCTACCTCTTGGATTCACAACCTGAACTACAAAGTCTCTCAAAAAAAAACTGAACTACAAAGGGGTATTTTGGAAAATTGGAAGGAAATTTTCTCAACTCTACCATGAAAGAACATCTCTTCACCAAAATACTCGCTCTTTTTATAAAGTATATTATACAAGGCCCATACTATTTAAGAAAAAAATGGCCATTGCTTATTTATTTTATTTTATTTTGCAAAAACCACAAGAAGTAACAAATTACATCCAAGTCCATATACCACAAGCGACGACTACAAACACTGAAGCGAGCCAAAGAAGTCATCATTGCCCCTTTCTCACCGGAGACATGCAAACCTTGTTGTAGTAGTCTGTCAGGCAGTCGCCGCGCTAAACCTTATAGGACCAGCGCACTAGAACAGCAAACACCACTGGTGAAGATAACCGTAGATTAGAAGGATCCAACTGGTGGACACCCAAAATACATATCAAGTACATGGTACAAAATACATATCTTTTAAAGATATTTTCAATGATATAACTTTTGTGATTTATGATTTGTACTTTTGCTGATAGAAATAAGGGAAATGCTCACGTCCAACCGGTTGATACACCATTTTTGTCGGCTGCCTGCCTCGGGTGACAGCCAGAATCCCCGCACCGCTACCAACCACGAGCCCACGGTTCTTCTTTTTTTCTCTCTCCTTTTCACCCTTAGCCTCTCGAATCTTCCTATGATCCATCTTCTTCCCCCAGGTGACCCCATTTGCCCTCCTCTCTCTCACCCGCTCTCTCACTACCGCAAGCAGTTGCTGCAAATCTCGAGCCTATGTTGCAACTTCCCAATCCGCTCCCTGAGCCCTTCCGAAAATCCTGCCAATCCTCAAGTCTGTCGCCAACTACTGCAAAGAGGACCACCGCTGGCACCGGGTGTTGCAGGCTGGGGACACCAATGGTGTTCATGGGGCCTTGCAGCAGCAAGAACAACACTTCAACAGTGTGACAACGAGGTGGCCGGCTTTCGTAACACCATGATTGCAATATCGACGCCCACCCCTTGCATCGACGGGGGTATGCACCACACGGCCTGTCTTGCAGCAAAGGTGGTGATACGACGAGGGGATTGCAGGTCGTGTTCACGTGGCTCTCCTTTCCTCGTCGCGCCGCAAGGGGCTCGCCGGGTGTCGCGAAGGGAGCAGCCGTCGGAGTGCTTACAACAAGGTCATGTCGCAAAGGGGCTTTGCAATGCCTTCCTGTTGCAAAAGCGCTCATAGGAGTTTGCAACAGGCATGCTTCACAAGCATTGTTCGTGTTGCAAATGTGCTTCACAACGTTGTTCGTGTTGCAAACGTGCTTCACAACATCATCCACGTTACAAAGAGGGGCTTCGCAATGTCGTACATATTGCAAAGGGCGGCTTCACAATATCGTCTGCGTTGCGACCTTGTTCATGTTGCAAAGGGCCTCGCAACGCGACGATGGCCGCTCAATCACACTAAATCAAATGGCTCGCGACCCGGCCAACCTTTTTCAATGATCAGTCGACTGATGTGTAGCATGAGGCTAAAATTAATAGTCGGTGTTTTTTGCTATAAGCCAGAAAGGAGGCAGTATCATTACAAGAGATTTTGTTAATTTTTTTTACAAAATAATTAGTTATTACAAACACATTAGACGAGAATTAGTGATATAACCTCGACGAGGGTTATCAGAAGTACCACCTGACCGGACATTATTGCCACCAGAATGAGTCGCCAACAAGCCAATGTCATCGCTCCAATACCGAAGCCGAGGTAACATTGTCGTTGACAGTCGCGAAGTCTTCGTGCATGTGACCATAAGAACCAGTCCGCTAACCTCGCCGCCCCGAGGAGCCGGCAAGAATCTGCACTAGAACTATGTCTAATATGTCTCGACAGACGAACTCGAGAAGGATTGGAGCATGGAAAACCGACTCGAGGATGAAGTGTCGCCGTCCGCTCCAGTACCGTCCGTGCGATTACTAAAACCCCAACCTATCTACTAGCCGGAGATGAGGCACCGAGTGTCCCCTCTCCATCACCGGCCGCCAGCATACTTCCTGTTATTCTTTGTCTGTTCTCCTCGTGGTAGGTGCTAATGCAGGTATTGGCAAGCATGGCTCCTTCAGAAATTTCAAAGTTGAGCCCGAGCTCTTTGCTCGCAGGTGAGCAGTAAATTCGAGAAAAGTAGCTAACAAATTCAAAATCTGTTTTTTTACACTAAAGATGAAAGAATTTATAGGAGCTTGCAAAAACTTGTGTCGAGATGACTTCAGGAGGAGCTCTTCCAAAAAAATCGTGCTCCAAAATGTCCAAAGCTGCTTGAGTTTTACAAGCTCCTATAAAATTCCATCATCTTTATTGTCATTAAAAAAACTATTTATTTGAATTTATTGTTCATTCACAAGAGCAGATGAGCTCGGGTGCACAAACGCTGCTCTCTAGCTCCTTTGTGGTTTTTATTTATTTGTTCCCTCGTTCTTTCTCGTGTGAGTGTCTTGAACTAGAGTGTAGCCTTTTTTTTTGCGAGAGAACCTAGACTGTAGCCTTGGTGTTTGTATATGGTTAATTGCATCTGATAAATATGGCCTGGACTTTGATATGTCTTCCATAGTTGCCTACAAATGATGATTTCACATTTAGAGACAATAAAAGTGAGCACTAATTCTGCCCTCTCAGGCCATTAGCGTTTTCGGCCGTCAGATAGAGACTTTGGAGCGGTTTCGACCGCTTATCAACTTACAATCCGCTTGGCTTCAGTTTTCAGTTGATAACCTAAGAAAGCTTTGGCTGGCTGGGCCGCTGCTTTCGTAACAAAATGGAAGCTCTGGTGTTATTTGGGCTATATGGGCCTCGGGCGTGCGAGCGGCAGCCAAAAAAAGCAGTACACAGTTTGTTATGTAAGTGGTTGTACTATGGCATATGAGCACTAATCCAACCCTCTTAGACCATTAGCGCTTTCGGTGGTCGGATAGACTTTGGAGTTTTTGGCCGTTTGATCACACGAAATAAACAGAGTATCACATACGATTCACCCCAGTCGAAGAAACAATATCACAAATAGAGGATTCACGCAAGATTTTATTCAACTTAAGAACTTGAGTATCCCACCGATCACAAAACACAAGTAGCACTCCTCAGAAGAGTCTACAGTCTGAACAAATTTTATTTTATTTTGAATCTTACAGTCTGAGCAATTGATTTAACACAAAAAGATGGCGTGGTGACAGACACATGACGATCTCCCGAAGAGGTTGCTCTAGCTAACTTATACTCCATATAGATGCAGACATGTAGTCTGCCATCACTTAACTGACGTCCATCCGTTTGATTTCATTGGAACAGACACCATATATTTATGGTGCTTAGCCTACAATGAGAAATAAAATCAGCATAATGAGTGTCCGGGCTTTGCCATCACGTAACATGATACCAGTTTATGTAGAATTTACCTCTTAAATCTCTAGTCAAACTTGCCCGGGATGTGGTATTTGCACATTCTCTTATGAGCACACTTGATCAGAATATCTGCAGAGTCAATACCTGACAAAAAGAAGCAAAGAACACGCATGATCACAAAATTCACAATAGCATAAATGTTCTATCGCCACGGTGCCATGTAAGTCATTTGAAACTCAGCATTAGGCATAAGACGTCGTCTTATATACATACCTGAAAGATAAGCTCCATGGACATAACCATTGTAGTGCTCGCTGGTGTGCTCCCCTGTGAAATAAACCCTCCCAACCGGTGCCTATGTAACACAGGGGGAAATCACAAAAGTGTCAAATGAGATTTTTTTTTGGAGTGCCGATCGACAGGTTTGGGATACCACGCACCCTGAGCTGGTCGTATTCGTAGCGGTTGACGCCGATGGGCCAGTTGGAGAAGGTGCCCCTGTAGAACCTGTCGGACCACCACCGTGGCACGAGGATGTCCGTCGCGTCGGGGACGTCCTCGCCGGAGAACATGCTCCTCAGCACCTCCACGATCTCCGCCTTGGTCTGGTTGTCCGACTGCTGCTCGATCCGCCTCGACTCCTCGTCGGTGACGGTGACCAGGAGAACGTTGGCGTCTGGGTACGGCGCCTCAAGCTCCTGAACAGACAACAATTCAAGATCACCGATGAAGTCTTAAGTTTCAAAAAGTTAGAAAGGAGATCAGCATCGTTATAGATTGTTACTGTATTGACCCCGCAAAAAAAAAAAGATTGTTACTGTATTACCTGCCATACTCCGTAGTAGCCTCTCCTGCTGCTGGCGTAGAGGAAGAACTCCCTCCCTTTCCCTTCGGGCCAGAACTTCCGGGGGAACTTGACGAAGATCTTGGTGTACACGGCCATGTCGAACTGGTAGATGGAGAGAACCTTCCACGCCTGACACATTCAGTATGAGTAGTTCAGAATTCGGCCCAGAACCAGCAGATCATCGTTCAAGTATTTTGGTGAGAGAGACTGACAGGAAGTCGTGGCTTAAACTGTATAAGATCGGACTGCAGGACCCCCACGCTGGTGGAGACCATGACGTAGTCTGCCTTGTACACCTTGTCGTCCTCCGTCCTCACGGTGACGCCGCTCCCGGAGTAGGAGATCTCCCTCACCACCTGCAATGCAATGCATGACCACCAAAATTGAAGGTTATTACACCCATGCTTTATTCATTCAATTTCTGACGGAAAAATGGCAGTGCAACTGCAGGTAGGTTTGGTACGTATACCTTGTTGAGTTGAAGGCGGGGGTCGACGATGTTGCGGGCCTTGTCGGCCTCGAGGTACTGGCCGGCGAGGTGGTGCACGACGGCCTCGTAGCCGCGCTTGTCGGCGACGAAGTACACGTCGTCCCCGAAGTCGCGGAAGGTGGCGAGAGGGACCACGTTCTGCAGGCTGGTCACCCGCGGCGGCTCGGCGAACTCGTAGTCGTGCTTGAAGTAGTCCAGGATCATGTCCACCGGCGACGCCGGCCCGTTGGGCAAGCTGATATGCAAACACGTCCGAGACTATGAAAGTTCGGCAGTAGACTAACTAAAACAAGCTAGTTCTCGGCCTTCTCTTGCAGGCTCAAAACTCGTAGAGGCGTACTGGTTGTTGAGGCGTTGCATGGCGAGGATGGACATGTCATCCTGGCCGCTGGGCCGCAGCTTGGCGGAGAGCTTCGCGCCGCCCTCTTCCACCTCGTTCGCCCGGTCGAGTCTCTTCTGCACGTACGCTCTGTCGTAGACGCCGCCCCTGTCAAGTTTACACATACCAACATCACAACATTTCTGACATGAAAAAAAGGACATCACAACATCACACCGCCCCTGTGAAATGTCTACAAATTACTCAAACAAAGTGGTGGCGTGGTTCGTTTTGAAGTTCATTTTTTCTAAGAAATAGGGTGCGTGAAACTTAAACCTTTGAGGGAGTACTAATTTCAACCCCCGTTTTCGGTGTTAAAAGGGACCTTTCAGACTATTTAATTAGCTAATTCTGTTTCGTTATCTTCATAAAGCCATCCAACAGACATATGTTGCCGATACGTTATTTCTCATGCAGGCAATGGATAGATCGTCAGTTAGCGCGCGTGTTTTCGTGGTAATTCATTCGACTGATCTGGCGTACGTACGTCTCCTTGTAGACGTTCTCGGCGAGGCCGTCGAAGTCGGAGCGGAAGTTCCTGAGCTTGAGCGTGGAGTTGACGAGGGGCCAGATGGGGTTCATCTTGCCGCCGTTGACGCCCTCCACCCAGTTGGCGCCGATCTCCACGCTGACGCCGCCGAAGTTGTGCTTGCGCATCCTCCCGCCGAGGTGGTCCGTCGCCTCCAGGATCACCAGGTCCGTTATCCCGGCCTCCGACAGCCGCTTCCCCGCTGAGATCCCTGCAACCACACGCACAACGTGCAAAGTTACGCGCGCTGGCTAGCTAGCGAGCTAGTTAATCACGTGAATGGTGGTGTGTGCAAATGTACCGGACATGCCGGCGCCGACGATGATGACCCTGGGGCCGGCGGCGGCGGCAAGGGAGGCATGGTGTGCAAGGGTCAGTGCGAGCACCAGAGCAGTGGTTGCGGTGGGCGTCATGTCTCTCCTCGTGGATACAGGCCGGCCGGACACAGAGTTTCTCTCCGCCTCACAGGCCTGTTTATATACTGGTAGGTCGAGGAGTTGGGCAGAGAGTTCGGTCTTCTTCTATGTGCAAGGCACTTGTTTTTCTTGACGCAAGGCAACATATTTCTATTGTATATTAGTAAGTTTATATAAGAAAAATAGTGATCGGAAGGGAGAGTAAGAACTCCCAGTTAATTCATGTAAAATCAGATAATTACCCGCAAAAAAAATGTAAAGATCAGATAATAACAATTCAGGCATCTTTAGCAGATTCCTTGTAAGTTATGTTTGAGACATATTTTTCTGTTTTAGGGGATTAAGAGTTTGGGAGTGCCTAGAACTCATTTAGATGAGATATAATTTGGTCTCATTCATCTTGAGAACAAAAACAGATACAATCCACGTCAGCACACACGCATCTTATAGCATCACATTTAATGGCTATAAAAGGTGAATGAGACCAAATTATATTTCATCTAGATGAGTTCTCGCAAAACTATAAGAGTTTAAGACCCATCTAGCATTTTTGTTAAAAATGTAGATGCTGCCATGCTGGTCGCCGGCACTTTGGGTGATGCAGTTGACACATGGTCTCATGTACTGCTTGTTTTTCCCTGTTGACGGATAGTCCCGAGTCTGCTCCTCCAATAGCAGCCGCGGATTCTTCTCTTCAATGGTGGTGGAAGGCCGGCTTGTTCGGTGGAGCCCGGACAAGTTTATAAACTTCTACAACTAAAAAAGATATAAACATTGAGGAGGAAGGGCGGGAGGGGATGGGCAGAATCACTACTTCCTCGTTGGGCCTTTGCCCTTCCGGTCGCGGCGCAGCTGTAGGTGTCCGCGGCTGGTGGAGGGTCTTGGTCATCGGACGAGGAGGTGGAGCTGTCGCCGTCGTTGAAGTCGGAGTCGGAGAGGACGATGAGTCCCTTCATCCGACGGACCGCCCTGTCCTGCTCCCGCTTCAGCCTTGCCACCCGAACCTTCTCCGCCGCTGCCTCTTTCGCCTCGCGCTCCGACTGCTCAATAGCAAGCCGGAGCGCCTTGACATTCTTCCGTCGGAGGCGGCGAGCGTCCGTCTCCGCCGTCGTGAGGGAGCAGCGGTACACCCATGCGAGGAGATGCGCGTCCTCGCCGGCGTCCGGCTCCGTCCCGCGGCGACGGCGCGCGGACTGCTCCGCCGCGTCCCTCTCCCGTGCACGCTGCCTCTCGTGGCACACGGCGCGCGCCTCCGACTTCGGAGTGCGCGTGCAGGCCGGAGGCGCGGGCGCAAGCACCCAGCGCTGGCCGCGTGGATGAACGGCCAACGGGGGAAGAAGACGGCACAGTGCCGATGTGGACTGTGCTGTCCTTGCGTCGCTGCACGCGGGCTGGGAGGGTCTAGCTCCGGAGCTACCGCCAGTCTCCACCTTGGACCTCTCCAGTGCAATGCGGAGGGCCATCTCCTCCTCGTAGTCGAGCTCCGAGCCGGAGTTGCTGCCGGAGCTGCTCATCGTGGTGGATGGGATCGGAAAGTGAGAGGGAGAGGAGTGGATGGAGCGAGAGAGAGATGGACAGAGTGAGCTAAGGTTTGAGCTTTCCACCCGGATTGGGGTTTTTGTGGGGTCATTTGTGGGCCGGGCCTGTCAGGCGGACGCGCCCGGGCGTGCCCAGGCCGCCCCATATCCTCCCTATATTTGGGCTGCATATCAGGGGTGCCGGTCAGCCCGGACGTTTGTCCACGGTTTGAGAGGTCCGGCTGAATCGATTTTTTTTGACCGGTTAGTGACCGGACAACCTGTTTGGGCGTTTGAGACGGATTTGAAAGGCCCAGTTGTAGATGCTCTAAGTATAACATGGGAGGCATGACCGGGCCGGTAAAATAGGGGGCCCTATGCCGAATTCTAAAATGAGGCCTGCCCCCTGCTTAAAAAAGTAAAGCTATAATAAATCATTCCATAGTTTCTTTCTTAGATTGACTTAATTCATGTATTCATTGTTTCTTCTTATGCTTTTAGTAACCCGATTATTATCTAGACTGATTTGTAAAAGACATGACTTGGATCTTTGAGCACCTGACGTCTAGACCAATTGATGATACACAAATGTACGGAAGGTGAAAAGAAGAAAAATTAAAACGACGCACATTAAATATTTAGCAAGTTAGCAATAAGCTATTGGCAGAACTGCTGAATAGATTGATAGGGCCTCACAGCACAAATTTAATTATTATGATTGAAATTTGCATACATTAGTAATACATAGCTGAACCTAGTTGTACTCCCTCCGTTCGAAAATACTTCCTCAAAATGAACAAAAAAGATGTATCTAAAAATAAAATACATCTAGATACATCTCCTTTTATCTATTTTGATGAGAAGCAGGGAGTACTAATCAAAACTGTGAGGATCAAAAGAAAAGTGGTAACGAGGTAGCACCTGTCACGAATGGTGAAATGCCTTTGATTAGTGATTTAAAGGTTGATTTGCGCGGCGCCGGTACACGGCCGTGTGCTTGCCCTTCTCACTTGCTGGCTCTTGCACTGCTGCGATGCTTTCCTGCCGGCGTCGGCTTCGGTTGGGCGGCTGGCGGCCGCCGGCTCTCTTCTTCGCTAGGGCTGTACTGTAGATCCGGATTTCTGCGACCTGTGAATCTGTGATCGATTGGTATTCTCTCTCTGGCCAGCGAGTTAACGATCAATTACCTGCCAGCCCGGAGACGCTGACTTTTTTTTGAGGGGCCGGAGACGCTGACTTGGCTGGGCAGTTAGGTCTAAAGGGTTCTTAGAAAACGCCAGGGAAACGCTAGCTGGGCTTAACTAGGCCTATCTACATACTACCTCCGTCCGGATTTATTAGGTCCTTTTGCTTCTTGGTCCAAGTTTGACCATGTATTTAACTAAAAATATATAAAGTATATGCTACCCAAAGTATATTGTTGGATTTGTATTTGAAAAAGGTGTTCTATGATATAGTTTTTACGACATATAGTTTATATTTTATTAGTTATAAATTCGTGGTGAAACTTTGGCTTAAAATGAAAGGGGGCCTAATAAAACCGGACAGAGGGAGTAGTACTCACAAAGTGGGCCCCTGCAAATTTGGGACCCTGTGCGGCCGGCACGGGCTGTACACCCCTAGGCTCGGGCCTGACTCGAGGCTGCTCACCTTTCATATTCATGGCATGTCGACCGACACAACGACCGATTGTCTTGAATCCAGCTATAAAGCCTGGCGCCGGCGCCCTGAAACCCTATCCCACCACAGCCATGCTTCCATTTTTCTTGGCTCCACCCTCGATTCGGCCCTCTCCCGTTGTTGATACGACCCACCATTGTCGCCTTCCTCGGGGTCGAGGTTGCAGCTGCCAATCGAGCTCCGATGCCTCAAGCAGCCCCGTGTCGCCTACCCTGCGCTGCTACCGCTCTGCGCTGCCTCCCGTAGCCCAAGCGCCAACTTCCTCGATCCAGGCACCGCCTCTCCCAAGCCTCGTCGCCGCCTCCCCTCAGCCTCTTGTCATCCTCTTCGAACGGCTTCGTTCGCCATAGGCGCCCCACCTCGGCCCTGAGTTGATGTTGTAGTCGTCGTGGTCGGTGCCATCCCCAAAGTATTGAGGCGTCCGGTGCCACCATGGTGGAAATTTGTGGCGGAGATCCGCCACGCCGATGTTGGCTGCACGGTGGTTGGGTTCTTTCGACACGACAAAGGAGACGGTGTATTCCTACGACGCCACCGTAGTGTGCTTCTTTGACCAGCGGGCGAGACTTAATTTGGTAGATGTAGTGACTACTCTCACCCCTGCCGCCGTTCGGATCATATCTCGGGCAGAGAAGAATGATGCACCGACAAGTTGGTGGCCAAGCTGATCAAGGATGAGTCAGACGTCCTCACCATCAATGTAGAGCGCGCTGAGTTCGCCCACCACAAAGTCGAGAACAAGCATTTGTTCGGCGAACTCAACGAGCTCCTCGAGGAGGAGGAGATGTCGTGCAGCTGGCCCACCGCCACGACCAACAAGCACCCCCTCACCCGGGTTGGAGGGTGAGTGAAAGGATCGATATAGTTGACTAGAGGGGGGGGGGTGAATAGGCAACTAACAATTTTTAGCTTTTCTTTACCAAATTAAACTTTGCATCAAAGTAGGTTGTCTGGATATGCAACTAGGTGAACAACCTATATGACGCAACAACAACAAGCACACAAGCAAGCAAGGGATATAACACAAATAAGCTTGCACAAGTAAAGGCACGAGATAACCAAGAGTGGAGCCGGTGAAGACGAGGATGTGTTACCAAAGTTCCTTCCTTCTAAGGGGAAGTACGTCTCCGTTGGAGTGGTGTGGAGGCACAATGCTCCCCAAGAAGCCACTAGGGCCACCGTATTCTCCTCACGCCCTCACACAATGCGAGATGTCGTGATTCCACTATTGGTGCCCTTGAAGGCGGCAACCGGACCTTTACAAACAAGGTTGAGGCTCTCTCCACAACTTAATTGGAGGCTCCCAACGAAACCCCGGAGCTTCACCACAATGGAATGTGGCTCCGAAGTGACCTCTTCCGTCTAGGGCACCCAAGCACCCAAGAGTAACAAAATCCACACAAGAAAGTATAGGGGAATCAAATATCCTTTGGTGGAAGTGTAGATCTAGTTCTCCTCCTTCAATCCCTAGCAAATCAACGAGTTTGAGTGGCTAGAGAGAGAGATCGGGCAAGAGAGCTTTAATGGCAGTAATGGAGGAGAGAGAGAGGTAAGAGGTAGGTGGGAGGTAGGAGAAGCACCTCCTTAAATAGGCCCCCCAAGATTCAACCGTTATGTGCAGAAAAGCATGGGACCGGTACTTCCGCACTAGACACCGGTACAACCGGTGAATGCGGGGAACCCCTCCTAGGGCACCAGGGTGGTACTTCCGGTGGCGCACCCGGTAATACCGGTTTATCGGAATAAACCGGAACTACCGCTCAACTACCGCAAACATCAAGAAGGTTTACACCTCAAGCCGGTAGTTGGAGCGGTATTAGGGCCGGAGCTACCGTTGGGCTAGCAGTTCCTGGGTGATGCAGTCCGAGGCGGTACAACCGCCCTGGACACCGATAGTATCGGTTTATCAAGACAAACCGGAACTTCCGTTCCACCACCGGTCTACCACCGTACCCAGTATAGAAGGGAGTCACCCCTGAGTGGTACTTGGAGCGGTGGTCAGACCGGAACTACCGCCCAGCGGTACAACCGCTCAATGAAGCGGTACTACCGCCATGGGCAGGACTGGACATGTCAGAGCGAAGTGGGGAACCTCTCTCTCCTCGAAACGAAAGGTATATGGTGGGTGCAAAGAATGTGTACGTGAAGTGATTCACCCAATACCTTCCGATGAGGAATCCCTCTTAATAGTACGGATATCCTACGACCAAAGGAATAAAAACGTCGGAAACTCCGTCTTCGATCTTTTCCGCATAGAGGGAAGACCTAACCGTCTTGCGCCACACCATGTGTACCTGAGAAAACTATGGCGCACGATTAGTCCACGTGTGTTGTCATCATCACCAAAAACCTAAGGCAAAGGATGCCCTTACAATCTCCCCCTTTTTGGTGGATGATGACAACCACACGATTAGTCCGGGAGTTCTAAAAATAAAGGAGGGGCTCCCCCTGAGTGTGAGCACTATTTAGAGTTTGCTTTTGGAATGCAAAGTGCGCACACTAGGGAATGCTCCCCCTGGATTTTATAGACCAACCGGAGAGCGTAAAACAACCGTAATAAACCTAAAGCAGTAGAGACAACATATAATAAACCAACATATAATAAACTCTACTGAACAAAGAGTGCATAGATAAACCGAACGACGCGTGTCTTACACCATGCACGAGATCACAACATAGAATAAGTCCATAGAGCACTAGAAAGAGCAAGCAAATAAACTAGAAAGACCAACTGCAAATAACCACCCATGCAACTCCCGTGACCTAATGGAGCTCTCTCCCCCTTTGGCATCGAGACACCAAAAAGGAAAAGAGCGAAGCTAGCGCCCCGGGGCTCAGTAGACCTCCTCGCCAGTAGCCGCAGAGCTGTCTGATGCATCATCATCAATATCATCGTCAGGATCCTGAGCCTCATCAGACTTCTCAGACTCCTCAGACCTCGCAGTAGCTGCCTCAGGAACACGGACAGAGGAAGAAGCAGGTGCTTCATCAAACCACTGACAGTTCTCCAAGCACCAAGTATCCTCAGGAGTGATGGTCTTCTTGGAGCCAACCTTCACATCTGGCACATTGAGGTGCCTCGTCAACTGAATCTGCCTGCGACGCGCCATCTTCTCAGCAACGTGGGCCTTGTAGAGCTTCTGCTGGATATGGGTCTGCAAGCAAAAGGTCTTCTTGATCTTGGAAGTCGGCTTCTCAACCCAGGTGGGCTGGACCCCAGGCTCCAACTCAAAGTCCTCGTCATCCGAGGTAGCATACACATCCTCCTGATTGCCCATAGAAAAACGGGGAGTCTTATGCTTCTTCTTCCTTAGCTCCTTGACCTCATGCTCCGTGAGGTTGGCAGGAGTGGTGAGAGGCTCTCCTGGCCTACGGACTGCCTAAACGATGCTCAAAAACTGCATCACAAAAGGAGCATATATCGGTACCTTGCGGTACAACACCATGTTGTACATCTCCTCCCATAGCCACTTGGAGACATCAAACGTGGCACCAGATCCCCTCTTGGTCTTCATGGCCACAAGCAAATCCACCAGATAACCATAGATATCATCTTGATTCCCAACCTTGGGAAGCAGCACACAACGAAACACACGATGCATAATGTCATAGACTGGCAGAAGATCATTGGACTTTCCCACAATGCCATGTCCAGGGATGTAGAGAGGGGCGAGCTTCACCTTGTCCATGGGGTGAGCACGGTCGTGAGGACAGATGCCAACTTGACCCTCAATCCCGGTATCCTCATAACCAAGAGCATTGCAGAAGGCTCTCCACGGGACATGGAAGAACTCATCACGACACATAAAGGAGAGATGGCGTTCCACATCAGAGCCGAAGTGGACTGTAGCATAGAACTGATGGACGAGCTGCACATCGAAATCACAGTTCACGGTCATGAGCTTGATCAAGTCAAACTCTTCACAGATCTCCAGAGCTTCTCCAAAGTAATCAAGGTTGTTCTTCCAATGGTCGATGTCAATGGACCACATCCGGGTGAACTTGTTCTTGTGATGCTCAAACACTTCTAACACAATCCTCAACTGTAACTTATTCCGGAACTGCGGGTTGTTCCAATGAGGATTCAGTGCAACAGTGTAGGGATCCTGGAAATGAAACCTTTGCCAGTCCGGCATCTTCCACTTGTGCATTGGCACTACAACACGTTGCTTAGCAGCAGCAGACTTCTCCTGACGAGTGGTCTTGGTAGGAATCACCACTTCATGATCATCCTCATTTTCACCCAAAGGTTTCCCCCTATGAGCCCTCTTCTTGGTATTCTGAGGCTTTCGACCAGCACGAGAGCTAGAGCCACCTGCACACGCACACAGAAAGCACACAGAAACCCTAGCAAAGATGAGAGGAATGTACACAAGATCAGAAGAATATGTCACATGTAAGTCAGTAGAAGAGAAACAATGCATACAGGTTCAGAGAAACCGGTTGTTCCGGTTGTTCCACCGATAGAACCGCTCGCAAGGAGCGGTAGTACCGCTGAGAGCTGATCTGCCGAGTGGAAGAACGGGAACCGCCTTAATCTCGAATCTAGATACAGTATTCCTATAGCTACTTACGCACAAGGAACAGAAGGAGGCTATACGGATCTTTCCCATTAAACATTTAGCCGAAAATGGGGGAGAACAAGCAATGCCCTAGATAGAGGATTCAAAAGGGGAACCCAAGGAACGAGAAGAAGCAGGGCATTACCGGTCTCCATGGGAGAAGATCGAAGAGGAGGCGACCTCCACGGAGCGAATCCGATGAAGGGCCGACCGATCCGGAGGGCCGGAGGGCGCTCCGGGGCAAGGGACGACGCAACCGGCGGCTAGGGATAAGAGAAGGGACGAGCGCAAAGGGGAAAAAGAAAACCCATTCAGCCCGCGCCCCTTATATCAGCCCTAGATGCCAGCCGGTAGTACCGCTACTAGTAGCGGTAGTACCGGTCCTGTAACTAGCCGGTGTTTGAGAACAGTACTTCCACTCCAGAGGCAGCGGTAGTACCGCTTCCGAAGACCGGTTGTACCGGCCAGAGGTACTGGTATAGGCAGGGGCGGTAGAACCGCCCGTGCAAGAACTGAAGTACCGCTGGGACTATACAACATAGTGGAAGACCGGTAGAGAAGAAGCAGGGCATTACCGGTCTCCATGGGAGAAGATCGAAGAGGAGGCGACCTCCACGGAGCGAATCCGATGAAGGGCCGACCGATCCGGAGGGCCGGAGGGCGCTCCGGGGTGAGGGACGACGCAACCGACGGCTAGGGATAAGAGAAGGGACGAGCGTGAAGGGGAAAAAGAAAACCCATTCAGCCCGCGCCCCTTATATCAGCCCTAGATGCCAGCCGGTAGTACCGCTACTAGGAGCGGCAGTACCGGTGCTGTAACTAGCCGATGTTTGAGAACGGTACTTCCGCTCCAGAGGCAGCGGTAGTACCGCTTCCGAAGACCGGTAGTACCGGCCAGAGGTACCGGTACAGGCAGGGGCGGTAGAACCACCCATGCAAGAACTGAAGTACCGCTGGGACTATAAAACATAGTGGAAGACCAGTAACCGGTCTTCCCACCGGTTGTACCGCCAAGTTGCAACAACCCCAAGCACAAAAGGATATCAATTTGTGTACATTTTGAAAAGATGGCTTGGGAGAAGAAGGCTTGGGATAGAAATAGGTCACTGTAATATGATGAAGAAGACTCTCAAGAGTGCAAGAAGCAACCAAGAAAAGCCACTCTTTAGAGAATTCAAACATCTAGGAGACCGAAAAGAGCCAGGCAAAAAGAAACACACAACAAGGAAAAACACCTAAGCTCAAGGGCGGTGGCCGGAGCCACCTATGTTTGAGTTAAAAGGGTATGGCACTGCGAAGAATTATCCTTGGGCCCATGACCAAAACTCGTCTTTGAAGCACAAGTACCATCAACAATGGCTAATGTGAAAGAGTTGATCAATTTATGCATAATGGGGGGAGGAAGAGTTCATTGAGAGAACAACACTCCCCCTATGTCCATGCCTACACCTAAACAAGATAACAAGTTGAGTATGGTGGGGTGAGCAAGGGTTCAAGCAACATTGCTCAAATCAATGATATTTAGCTCATGCCTTAACTCGCGAAATCTTGCTTCATCCAAGGGCTTCGTGAAAATATCTGCAAGGTTATCATGAGTGTTGACGTAGTTGAGCTCGATCTTCCCTCGCCTAATGTGATCCCGGATGAAGTGATATCGAATCTCAATATGCTTCGTCTTGAAGTGTTGAACCAGGTTGAGAGAAATCTTGATGGCACTTTCATTGTCACACCAAAGGGCACTTTGTCACAAATGACACCGTAATCCTTTAAAGTTTGCCTCATCCAAAGAAGTTGTGCACAACAACTACCGGCCGCCACATACTTCGCTTCGGTGGACGAGAGAGACACGCAACTTTGCTTCTTGGAAGACCAACTTACCAAAGAGCAACCAAGGAATTGGCACCCTCCGGAAGTGGACTTCCTATCCACTTTGTCTCCCACCCAATCCGAGTCCGAATAACCTACAAGCTTGAAGTTTGCTCCTCTTGGGTACCATAAGCCAAAGTTTGGGGTATGAGCCAAATATCAAAAGATTCGCTTGACCGCCACAAAGTGGCTTTCCTTAGGTGCGGCTTGAAACTGTGCACAAATTCCCACACTCAACATGATATCTGGTCTAGATGCACAAAGGTAAAGCAAGGAGCCAATCATGAAGCGATATACCTTTTGATCCACCGCTTTGCCATTGGGATCAATGTCAAGTTGGCACTTGGTGGGCATTGGAGTGGAAGCCGGCTTGACATCACTTAGCTTGAATCTCTTTAGCATGTCTTGAGTGTATTTGGCTTGGTTGATGAAGGTTCCTTCTCTTCTTTGTTTGATTTCGAACCCGAGAAATAACTTCAACTCTCCCATCGAAGACATCTTGAACTTTGAGGTCATGAGAGCGGCAAATTCTTCATTGAAAGCTTTGTTAGGAGAACCAAATATAATATCATCAACATATAGTTGGCACACAAACAACTCCCCTTTGACCTTCTTAGTAAAAAGAGTGGGGTCGATTTTCCCAACTTCAAATCCACGATCTTGCAACAACTCGGTAAGGTGGTCATACCATGCACGTGGGGCTTGTTTAATGTCATAGAGTGCCCTATCGAGTTGATACACATGATCGGGGAAGTAGGGGTCCTCGAACCTGGGGGGTTGTTTGACATATACCAACTCATTAATAGGACCATTAAGAAAAGCACTCTTCACATCCATTTGTTGCAACTTATAGTTACGATGAGAAGCATAAGCAATCAACAAACGAATGGATTCAAGGCGAGCAACGGGAGCAAAGGTTTCATCGTAGTCGATACCCTCGACTTGGGAGTAGCCTTGTGCTACCAATCTTGCCTTGTTGAGAACTATTGTCCCATGAGCATCTTGCTTGTTCTTGAATATCCATTTGGTTCCAATGACATTGTGGTTCCCCGTTGGCCTTGGCACCAATCTCCACACCTTGTTGTACTCGAAGTTGTTGAGTTCTTCATGCATGGCATTGAGCCAATCCGGATCTTCGAGCGCCTCATAGACCTTTTGGGGTTCAACACAAGAGACAAACGCGTGATGTTCGCAATAGTTTGCCAATTGTCTACGAGTGCTTACCCCCTTTTGAATGCTTCCAAGCACACTTCATGAGATGGCCCTTGGTAGAGAGCTTGGATGCAATCTTGGCGGCACGACGCTTCAATTCCTCCTCGGGGGTGAGTTGAGGAGCGGTCACTTGATCATCTTGAGCACCGTATTGAGCTTGTTCTTGATCTTGAACTTGCTCGGAGGAGAGAACTTGACCTTGGGCATCACTTGGTGACTCAACACCGTCTTGAGGTTAATCTTGCCCTTGGTCATGTTCATGAGGTTGAGGGCCTTCACTTTGTTCCTCGGAAGCGTGTGGGTCTTGGGTTGGTGATGGTTCCACTTGAGTGAAACATTGTCCTTCTCCTTCGCCCACAAGGGGTTCCTCAATGGGTAGGATATGACCAACACCCATTCTTCTTATGGCTTGGGGAGGAATTTCACCACCTACATCACAAGTACCACATTGCTCCACTTGGGAGCCGTTATTCTCATCAAACTCCACGTTACACGTCTCCTCAATAAGGCCCGTGGACTTATTGAGAACACGGTAAGCATGGGAGTTTGTAGCATAACCAGCAAATATGCCCTCATGAGCTCTAGCCTCAAATTTAGACAAACGAACACCTTTCTTGAGAATGAAGCACTTACACCCGAACACCCGAAAGTACTTGAGGTTGGGCTTGTTACCGGTGAGAATCTCATATGGAGTCTTGTTCAAGCCCTTGCGGAGGTAGAGCCGATTTGATGCATGACACGCGGTGTTGATGGCTTCGGCCCAAAAGTTGTATGGAGACTTGAACTCCGCCATCATGGTCCTTGCCGCATCCATCAACGTCCGGTTCTTCCTCTCCGCTACACCATTTTGTTGAGGGGTGTATGGTGCGGAATATTGATTCTTGATCCCCTCATCCCTAAGAAACTCATCCAAGGTGTAGTTCTTGAACTCGGTGCCGTTGTCGCTTCTTATAGTCAAGATCTTTGCATTGTGTTGACGTTGGGCTTCATTCGCAAAGTCAATGACGGTTTGTTGGGTCTCGCTCTTCCTCTTGAAGAAATATACCCATGTGTATCTTGAATAGTCATCCACAATCACCAAGCAATACTTTCTACCCCCAAGACTATCAAAGGATGGAGGCCCAAAGAGATCCATGTTAAGGAGCTCCAAAGGCCTCTTCGAGTAAATGATAGTCATGGGAGGGTGAGCCTTCTCATGTAGCTTTCCTTCGATACAAGCACTGCAAGCACGATCTTTAGCAAAACTAACATTTGTTAGTCCACGAACATGGTCCCCCTTGAGAAGACTTTGCAAAGATCTCATATTGACATGGGCTAGACGGCGATGCCAAAGCCATCCCACATCAACTTTAGCCATTAGGCATGTCGCGGTCTTAGTGGGTCACTCCGAAAAGTTAATCACACAGAGACCGTTCTCGACATTCCCAACAAAGGCTACTTTAAGAGTCTTGCTCCACAAGAGGGCCACGGTATCAATATCAAAGAAGGTGGCAAAACCCATGAGTGCAAGTTGACGAACAAAAAGTAAATTGTATGCAAGGGACTCAACAAGCATGACCTTCTCGATCATGAGATCATGAGAAATGACAACCTTGCCGAGTCCCAATACCTTAGAAGACAAGGCATCACCCCACTCGACATTGGTGGGCATAGATGGAATCTTGTGCACGTCCAACACCAAGTCCTTGCTTCCGGTCATATGATTTGTAGCTCCACTATTGAGCAACCATGATCCTCCACCGGAAGCAAACACCTACAAGAGATCAATGCTTGGTTTTAGGCACCCATTTTATAATGGGTCCTTTGATGTTAGTGACAAGGGTCTTAGGAACCCAAATAGACCATGTAATGTACTCATAAGGAGAACCAACAAATTTGGCATAAACATGCCCATCACTAGCACGACACAACACATAAGAAGGGTAAAGTCGCCGGCTTTGTTGGAAGGGGTGGCATTGCCCTTCTTGACACCACCACCCTTCGCATTGTTCTTCTTCTCCTTGGAAGCACCCTCTCCCTCCTTCACAAAAGTTTGCTTGAGAGGAGGAGGTCGTTTGGTCTTGTCATTCTTCTTGTTCTTGGGCTTGGGTGCGAACCCAATCCCCTCGTTGGCTACAACTTCCTTTTGATTACTCAAAAGGTCGTTGAGGTTCTTCTCACCTTGTATGCACGACATAAAGCCTTTCTCAAGTTGCTCCTTCAACTTGGCATTCTCCTCAACAAGATGCACATGCTCACAACATGGGTTAGTAGCATTTGCATTATAAATCAAAACCATATGAGGAAAGGTGGCTTTCTCCTTAGTTAGCTTCACTTGGAGTTGATCATGAGACTCTTTAAGACTAGCATGAATACCTTTCAAGGCTTTATGGGCCTTGTCAAGTATATCAAACTCTTCCTTGAGTCTAGCAAGATCAACTTCAAGTTTGGCCTTCTCGGAATTTAGCACACGAGACAAGACACAAGCATGATCAAGATCTTTCTTTAATTTAGCATGATCATCATTGTGTGACTCCTCAAGAGCCAAACGAAGACCACACTCTTCCTCAAGAGCATTAGAGAGATCCGATATCTCATCTGCATATTCACGACTATGCCCCTCCATCTTAGAGATGGTTTCTTCGTGAGCCTCGATGGTGTCATTGGCTTCACCAAGTTGTTCCAAGAGAGCAACAAAGTGCTTCTTGGACTTACCCTTGAGCTTACTCATAAAGGAATCAAACTCATTTTCTTCCTCATTAGGCCCCACATTTTCATCAATGCAATCCGTCAAGGAAGGATTAGTAATGATGGTAGTTTTGATGTTGGGGGTTACCTTGTTGGTTGCTTTACCATGAGGCACTTGGCGATGATGTTCTCATTGGGTGAGTCGAAGAGGGATACCCGAGGAGTTGTTGCAATGGCCACGGAGGCCATTGCAACTGAGTCGCTGCCTTCATCGTCATCATCATCCTCATTGTACTCTTCTTGTGCAACCAACCCCTTGGGAGGAGTCCTCTTGGTGAAGTTGCTCTTGTTAGGGAAAGACTTGGCTTTGTCCTTTCGAATGAGCTTGCCACCATTGTCTTCTCTCTTCTCATAAGGACATTCCGCAACAAAATGGCTCACATTGCCACAATTATAGCAAGTCCTCACGCGTTGCTTGACCTTGTTGCCACTTGAGTTGTTCTTGTTGAAGTTGGGCCTTGAGTTCTTCTTACTCCAAAATTGCCGTGAAGCCAGAGCCATGTGCTCATGATAATCATAATTTGTATCTTCAGGGTTGCTCTCCTCTTCTTCCTCTTCTTCTTCTTCTTCTTCTTCCACACTAACCTTGGACTTTAATGCAAGGTTGGGCTTCTTTGCTCTTTGAGAACGTAGCACCGCATTGTCGGCGGTCTTGTCCAGGATGCTCATAGCCACAAACTCATCCAACACTTCACTTGAGGACAAAGTGTGGAAGTCCGGACTTTGACGAATGACGGAGGACATGGCCTTGTGGTAAGGCATCATTGCCTTGAGGAATTTGCGCTTGATCCAATTGTCATCCGTGTCCTTGCTCCCATGATCTCGGAGTGAGACCGCGAGTTTGGTTACTCTCCGATAAAGCTCACGAGGTTCTTCATCTTCTTTCATTGCAAACTCATCGGCTTCATCTTGCACCACTTCATAGTTGGAGCGTTGAATGCTTGCGCTACCCCGATAGAGGGAGACAACACAATGCCAAGCATCTTTGGCCAAGGCGAAGGGCCGAAGATGAGGGAGATCTTCGGGTGGAATTGCATCTTGGATGATGAAGAGAGCATTCTCATTGAATTGATTATCCGCGGCTTCTCTAGGGGTGAAGTTGCTTGGGTCATGCAGATAGAAACCTTCTTCAATGATTCTCCGAAGATTAGTATTCACATGATTTAAATGACGCTTAAAGCGGTAAACCCAAGAATCAAAGTCCTCATTTTTCACAATCTTAGGGGGAGGACCGGCATGATTCAAATGAGTAGAAGGAATCAGTCCACCATAAACAAGTGGAGGTTCCACATGGGCAAAGATGCCGGTGCCATTCTTACCACTAGAAGAAGGAGCTTTTTCACTAGTAGCTTCCCCCTTGTCAGAGTTAGCATCCGTCACCTTGTTAGTGGGATCACCGACTTTCAACGGTGCGGTGGATAGTTTAAGCCCTTCAATGAAGTTATTAAACATGCTTTCAACCTCGGTCGTCATGGAGGTTTTCAATGTGTCCAAAGCCACATTGAATTCCTCATGAGAGACCGTGGTTCCCCCATCGCCCGTAGACGAGACCAGATTCGCACCGGAGTGCTCCTCCACACCGTCTACGGTGTCAACCATACTCTTCGGACGGCAAAGTCCTTAATAAAGAGACGAGGCTCTGATACCAATTAAAAGGATCGATATAGTTGACTAGAGGGGGGGTGAATAGGCAACTAACAATTTTTAGCTTTTCTTTACCAAATTAAACTTTGCATCAAGTAGGTTGTCTAGATATGCAACTAGGTGAACAACTTATATGATGCAACAACAACAAGCACACAAACAAGCAAGGGATATAACACAAATAAGCTTGCACAAGTAAAGGCACGAGATAACAAAGAGTGGAGCCGGTGAAGACGAGGATGTGTTACCGAAGTTCCTTCCTTTTGAGGGGAAGTACGTCTCTGTTGGAGCGGTGTGGAGGCACAATGCTCCCCAAGAAGCCACTAGGGCCACCGTATTCTCCTCACGCCCTCACACAATGCGAGATGCCGTGATTCCACTATTGGTGCCCTTGAAGGCGGCAACCGGACCTTTACAAACAAGGTTGAGGCTCTCTCCACAACTTACTTGGAGGCTCCCAACGAAACCCCGGAGCTTCACCACAATGGAATGTGGCTCCGAAGTGACCTCTTCCGTCTAGGGCGCCCAAGCACCCAAGAGTAACAAAATCCACACAAGAAAGTATGGGGGAATCAAATATCCTTTGGTGGAAGTGTAGATCTAGGTCTCCTCCTTAAATCCCTAGCAAATCAACGAGTTTGAGTGGCTAGAGAGAGAGATCGGGCAAGAGAGCTTTAATGGAAGTAATGGAGGAGAGAGAGAGGTAAGAGGTAGGTGGGAGGTAGGAGAAGCACCTCCTTAAATAGGCCCCCCAAGATCCAACCGTTATGTGCAGAAAAGCATGGGACCGGTACTTCCGCACTAGACACCGATACAACCGATGAATGCGGGGAACCCCTCCTAGGGCACCAGGGCGGTACTTCCGGTGGCGCACCCGGTAGTACCGGTTTATCGGAATAAACCGGAACTACCGCTCAACTACCGCAAACATCAAGAAGGTTTACACCTCAGGCCGGTAGTTGGAGCGGTAGTAGGGCCGGAGCTACCGCTGGGCTAGCAGTTCCTGGGTGATGGAGTCCGAGGCGGTACAACCGCCCTGGACACCAGTAGTACCGGTTTATCAAGACAAACCGGAACTTCCGTTCCACCAACGGTCTACCACCGTACCCGGTACAGAAGGGAGTCACCCTTGAGAGGTACTTGGAGCGGTGGTCAGACCGTAACTACCGCCCAGCGGTACAACCGCTCGATGGAGCGGTACAACCGCCATGGGCAGGACTGCACATGTCATAGGGCAGTGGGGAACCTCTCTCTCCTCGAAACGGAAGGTATATGGTGGGTGCAAAGAATATGTACGTGAAGTGATTGATAACCAACAAGTATAGGGGATCAATTGTAGCCTCTTTCGATAAGTAAGAGTGTCGAACCCAACGAGGAGCTAAAGGTAGAACAAATATTCCCTCAAGTTCTATCGACCACCGATACAACTCTACGCACGCTTGACGTTCACTTTACCTAGAACAAGAATAAAACTAGAAGTACTTTGTAGGTGTTTTTGGATAGGTTTGCAAGATAATAAAGAGCGAGTAAATAAAAGTAGGGGCTGTTTAGATAAAGACACAACTAAATTAGTTTTAGTAGGGAGCTTTTTGTTACGAGAAAGTTATTTGTCCCTAGGCAATCGATAACTAGACCAGTAATGATTATTGCAATTTTATTTGAGGGAGAGGCATAAGTTAACATACTTTCTCTACTTGGATCATATGCACTTATGATTGGAACTCTAGCAAGCATCCGCAACTACTAAAGATCATTAAGGTAAAACCCAACCATAGCATTAAAGCATCAAGTCCTCTTTATCCCATACGCAAACAACCTACTTACTCGGGTCTGTGCTTCTGTCACTCACGCCACCCACCATAAGCAAATCATGAACATATTGCAAACCCTACAGCGGGAATCCCTCAAGCTTGCGTGACACGGAGAGCACCATAGGACAGCACCAATAATAAAACATGCAACTCAAACCAATCTTGATCATCAAATAATCCATAGGACAAAACGGATCTACTCAAACATCATAGGATATCCATACATCATTGGGAAATAATATATAGCGTTGATCACCATGTTTAAGTAGAGATTATAGCGGGTAAGAGAGAGGTTACACCACTGCATAGAGGGGGAAGAGTTGGTGATGATGGCGGTGAAGTTGTTGGTGAAGATTGCGGTGATGATGATGGTGGCCACGGCAGCGTTCCGGCGCCACCAAAAGAGAAGGGGAGAGGGGGCCCCTTCGTCTTCTTCTTCCTTGACCTCCTCCCTAGATGGGAGAAGGGTTTCCCCTCTGGTCCTTGGCCTCCATGGCATGGGAGGGGCAAAAGCCCCTTCGAGATTGGATCTGTCTCTCTGTTTCTGCGTTCTCCTCTGCTGCCCTTTCACTGTTTCTTTTATATCCGGAGATCCGTATCTGATTGGGTTGAATCTTTCGCCCAGATTTTTCTCATAAAATTAGCTTTCTTGCGGCAAAATAAGAGCGTCAACCGCCTTACGGGGTGCCCACGAGGGTCCAGGGCGCGCCCCCTGCCTCGTGGCCCCCTCGGGCACCGTCTCGCGTTGATTTTACTTCCCAAAAATCATAAATATTCCAAAATAATTTTCCGTCCGTTTGATATTGGGTTTCTGCGAAACATAAACATGCAACAAACAGGAACTGGCACTAGGCACTGGATCAATATGTTAGTCCCAAAAATAGTATAAAAAGTTGCCAAAAGTATATGGAAGTTGTAGAATATTGGCATGGAACAATAAAAAATTATAGATATGACGGAGACGTACCAGCATCCCCAAGCTTAATTCCTGCTCGTCCTCGAGTAGGTAAATGATAAAAAAAGATAATTTTTGATGTGGAATGCTACCTAGCATAATCTTGATCATGTATCTAATCATGGCATGAATATTAAGATACGAGTGATTCAAAGCAATAGTCTATCATTTGACATAAAAACAATGATACTTAAAGCCTACTGATAAAGCAATCATGTCTTTTCAAAATAACATGGCCAAAGAAAGTTATCCCTACAAAATCATATAGTCTGGCTATGCTCCATCTTCACCACACAAAATATTCACATCATGCACAACCCCGATGACAAGCCAAGCAATTGTTTCATACTTTTGATGTTCTCAAACCTTTTCAACTTTCACGCAATACATGAGCGTGAGCCATGGACATATCACTATAGGTGGAATAGAATATGATGGTGGAGGTTGTGTGGAGAATAAAAAAAGGAGAAAGTCTCACATCGACGCGGCTAATCAACAGGCTATGGAGATGCCCATCAACTGATGTCAATGTGAGGAGTAGGGATTGCCATGCAACGGATGCACTAGAGCTATAAGTGTATGAAAGCTCAAACTGAAACTAAGTGGGTGTGCATTCAACTTGCTTGCTCATGAAGACCTCGGGCATTTGAGGAAACCCATCATCGGAATATACAAGCCAAGTTCTATAATGAAAATTCCCACTAGTATATGAAAGTGATAACTCAAGAGACTCTCTATATGAAGAACATGGTGCTACTCTGAAGCACAAGTGTGGTAAAAGGATAGTAGCATTGCCCCTTCTCTCTTTTTCTCTCATTTTTTTATTTTCTTTATATATATATATATATATATATATATATATATATATTGGTGGGCTCCTGTGGCCTCTTTTTTTTATTTGGGCTTCTTTGGCCTCTTTTATTTTTTGTAAAGTCCGGAGCCTCATCCCGACTTATGGGGGAATCATAGTCTCCATCATCCTTTCCTCACTAGGGCAATGCTCTAATAATGATGATCATCACACTTTTATTTACTTACAACTCGATACTAGAACAAAGATATGACTCTATATGAATGCCTCTGGCACTGTACCAGGATGTGCAATGATCTAGCGTAGCAATGACATCAAAAAAGGACAAGCCATGAAAACATCATGCTAGCCATCTTACGATCATGCAAAGCAATATGACAATAAATGCTCAAGTCATGTATATGATGATGATGGAAGTTGCATGGCAATATATCTCGGAATGGCTATGGAAATGCCATGATAGGTAGGTATGGTGGCTGTTTTGAGGAAGATATAATGAGGCTTATGTGTGACAGAGCGTATCATATCATGGGGTTTGGATGCACCGGCGAAGTTTGCACCAACTCTCGAGGTGAGAAAGGGCAATGCACGGTACCGAAGAGGCTAGCAATAATGGAAGGGTGAGAGTGCGTATAATCCATGGACTCAACATTAGTCATAAAGAACTCACATACTTATTGCAAAAATCTATTAGTTATTGAAACAAAGTACTACGCGCATGCTCCTAGGGGGATAGATTGGTAGAAAAAGACCATCGCTCATCCCCGACCGCCACTCATAAGGAAGACAGTCAATAAATAAATCATGCTCCGACTTCATCACATAACGGTTCACCATACGTGCATGCTACGGGAATCACAAACTTCAACACAAGTATTTCTACAATCCACAACTACCCACTAGCATGACTCTAATATCACCATCTTTATATCGCAAAACTATTGCAAGGAATCAAACATATCATATTCAGTGATCTACAAGTTTTATGTAGGATTTTATGACTAACCATGTGAATGACCAATTCCTGTCAACTCTCTAAATAGATATAAGTGAAGCAAGAGAGTTTAATTCTTTATAAAAAAGATATGCCCCCGCTCTAACAAATATAAGTGAAGCAAAAGAGCATTCTACAAATGGCGGTTGTCTAAGTGAAGAGAAACAGGCAATCCAAACTTCAAATGATATAAGTGAAGCACATGAAGCATTCTATAAAGCCATACTCAAAAGATATAAGTGAAGTGCAATGAGCATTATATAAATCAAACAAGGACTATCTCATACCAGCATGGTTCATAAAAGAAAAATGAAAACTAAATGCAAAAGACGCTCCAAGATTTGCACATATCGTATGAACGAAACGAATCCGAAAACATACCGATATTTGTTGAAGAAAGAGGGGATGCCTTCCTGGGCATCCCCAAGCTTAGACGCTTGAGTCTCCTTGAATATTTACTTGGGGTGCCTTTGGAATCCCCAAGCTTGAGCTCTTGCCTCTCCTTCTTCTCCTCACATTGAGACCTTCTCGATCATCGAACACTTCATCCACACAAAACTTCAACAGAAAACATGGTAAGATCCGTTAGTATAATAAAGCAAATCACTACTCTAAGTACTATTGCAAACCAATTCATATATATTTTTTGCATTGTGTCTACTGTAATATAGCTTTTTCATGGCTTAATCCACTGATATAAATTGATAGTTTCATCAAAACAGGCAAACTATGCATCAAAAACAGAATCTGTCTAAAACAGAACAGTCTGTAACAATCTGAACATTAACCATATTTCTGATACTTGAAAAATTCTGCCAAAATTAGGAAAAATAAACAATTTGTATAGAAAGACATTGCAAAAAGAATCATAACCATTTTACGTTCCAGTAAAAAATGAAAAATCCCGCACTACAGCCAAAGTTTCTGTCCTGCACCATACAAACCAACAAGCATTGTAAACATCCTAAAGACAAACCTTGGCACATTATTTTTATAATACAATGGAATTGTACAAGGGGATAATTATTTTTGTTGAAAAGTTTCTGTAATCAAGATTCACAAAGTTTCTGTGAGCATGAACAAAGTTCAAGGCTAGCTCCCACTTCAACAATGCTCGTCTTTCTCACTTTCGCTTTTCTTTTTGAAAAAGTTTTTAGGTTCCCCTATTTATTTATTTTGTTTTTAAACTATATGAAAGCACTCAACAGAAATAAATGACTCTCTAAAACTTCCGGGTTGTCTCCCTGGCAGCGCTTTCTTTAAAGCCATTAAGCTAGGCATATAGTGCTCAAGTAGTGAATCCACCTTGATCCCAAGGTATATCAAAGCCAATTTTAATTAGCAATGATTTGGCATTTAGCAGTGAGCACAAAGCAACATATATCAAACAAAGGCCAAGCCTAACTCTCTTCCTATGCATCTGCATGTCATAAAAGAACAATTCATGCACACAAAGTAAAGGCCAATGCATAGTATAAACAGTTTCTTGCAATTTTACCATGTTGGAAACATAGAGAGGTGGAGATATAGTTTCTCTCTCATAATAATTGCAAGTAGGAGCAGCAAGCACATGCATATTATATCTATCAAAATCATCAATGTGCAACGGTAAAAGGCAACCCATCAATATAATCCTTAATAAAGGCAAACTTCTCTGATATAGTATAATCGGGAGAATTCAAAAAGATAATAGGACTATAATGCGTGGGTGCAATAGCAACAATTTCATGTTTAACACAAGGAACTATAGCAAGTTCATCTCCATAAGCATAATTCATATTGGCATCTTGGCCACAAGCATAGCAAGCATCATCAAAAGGGGATATTTCAAAAGAATCAACGGGATCATAACAATCATCATAGCAATCATCCTTCGGTAAGCACGAAGGGAAATTAAACAATGTATGAGTTGAAGAGTTACTCTCATTAGAAGGTGGGCATGGGTAGCTAATCCGCTCTTCCTGCTTTTGTTCTTCGCTCTCCTCATCATCTTTTTCATCCAATGAGCTCACAGTTTCATCAATTTCTTCTTCCATAGACTCCTGCAAAATATTAGTCTCTTCTTGGACAGCGGAGACTTTCTCAATAAATGCATCAATATTTGAATTGAATTCATAATTGGCATAGCAATATTTAAGGATAGCTAAATTTTCAGGTCTATAAACAACATCATAAAGATTTTCAAACTCTTTGAACATAGATTCAATTTCATAAGCATCCATAAAAACAACAAATTCTTCTATTTGTTCCACATCATAGTAATCATATATACCTCTAGCATAAGAAGCCAAGGTTTCATTATCATTAAATTTGCATGAAAAGGGAAGGTGTGGAGCCTTCATCCTAGAGCAATAAGTATAATCATATCTCAAGCATAGTTGCCTAGCATACCACTTCAACATATAAATTTGATCCCATAATAGTTTCCCTTTTTGAGTCAAGCGATAATCCCTAAAGTATTCACATTGGTCCAACGTGTCTCCCATTACATAATTGAATGAGGTTTTCTCAGGATTATCAAAGTGGTACATAATATTTTTCACATATTGAGCATCGAGGGTTTTAGGAGGTTCCCCATCTCCGTGAGCAGCAAGTACGCCTAATTTTTTTGGTATTTCGTGTTCCATATCCATAACTAAAGATAAAGAACAACTAAGAACAGCAAATAAAAATTACTTAGTGATAAAGCAAACAAGCACACACGAGAATATTCACCCCATGCTATTGCTGCCCGGCAACGGCGCCAGAAAAAGGTCTTGATAAACCACAAGTATAGGGGATCAATTGTAGCCTGTTTCGATAAGTAAGAGTGTCGAACCCAACGAGGATCCAAAGGTAGAACAAATATTCCCTCAAGTTCTATCGACCACCGATACAACTCTACGCACGCTTGACGTTCACTTTACCTAGAACAAGAATAAAACTAGAAGTACTTTGTAGGTGTTTTTGGATAGGTTTGCAAGATAGTAAAGAGTGAGTAAATAAAAGTAGGGGCTGTTTAGATAAAGACACAACTAAATTAGTTTTAGTAGGGAGCTTTTTGTTACGAGAAAGTTATTTGTCCCTAGGCAATCGATAACTAGACCGGTAATCATTATTGCAATTTTATTTGAGGGAGAGGCATAAGCTAACATACTTTCTCTACCTGGATCATATGCACTTATGATTGGAACTCTAGCAAGCATCCGCAACTACTAAAGATCATTAAGGTAAAAACCAACCATAGCATTAAAGCATCAAGTCCTCTTTATCCCATACGCAAACAACCTACTTACTCGGGTCTGTGCTTCTGTCACTCATGCCACCCACCATAAGCAAATCATGAACATATTGCAAACCCTACAACGGGAATCCCTCACGCTTGCGCGACACGGAGAGCACTGATACGTCTCCAACGTATCTATAATTTTTGATTGCTCCATCCTATATTATCTTCTGTTTTGGACATTATTGGGCTTTATTATTCACTTTTATATTATTTTTGGGACTAACCTATTAACCGGAGGCCCAACCCAGAATTGCTGTTTTTTGCCTATTTCAGAGTTTCGCAGAAAAAGAATATCAAACGGAGTCCAAACGGAATGAAACCTTCGGGAACGTGATTTTTGGAACGAACATGAGCCAGGAGACTTGGACACTACGTCAAGCAACCAACAGGGAAGCCACGAGGTAGGGGGCGCGCCTACCCCCTAGGGTGTGCCCTCCACCCTCGCGGGCCCCCTGTTGCTCCACCGACGTACTTCTTCCTCCTATATATACCTACGTACCCCCAAACGATCAGATACGGAGCCAAAAACCTAATTCCACCGCCGCAACCTTCTGTACCCACGAGATCCCATCTTGGGGCCTGTTCCGGAGCTCCGCCGGAGGGGGCATCGATCATGGAGGGATTCTACATCAACACCATAGCCCCTTCGATGAAGTGTGAGTAGTTTACGTCAGACCTTCGGGTCCATAGTTATTAGCTAGATGGCTTCTTCTCTCTTTTTGGATCTCAATACAATGTTCTCCCCCTTTCTCGTGGAGATCTATTCGATGTAATCTTCTTTTGCGGTGTGTTTGTTGAGACCGATGAATTGTGGGTTTATGATCAAGTTTATCTATAAACAATATTTGAATCTTCTCTGAATTCTTTTTATGTATGATTGGTTATCTTTGCAAGTCTCTTCGAATTATCAGTTTGGTTTGGCCTACTAGATTGATCTTTCTTGCAATGGGAGAAGTGCTTAGCTTTGGGTTCAATCTTGTGGTGTCCTTTCCCAGTGACAGTAGGGGCAGCAAGGCACGTATTGTATTGTTGCCATCGAGGATAACAAGATGGGGTTTTTATCATATTGCATGAATTTATCCCTCTACATCATGTCATCTTGCTTAAGGCGTTACTCTGTTCTTATGAACTTAATACTCTAGATGCATGCTGGATAGCGGTCGATGTGTGGAGTAATAGTAGTAGATGCAGGCAGGAGTCGGTCTACTTGTCTCGGACGTGATGCCTATATACATGATCATACCTACATATTCTCATAACTATGCTCAATTCTGTCAATTGCTCAACAGTAATTTGTTCACCCACCGTAGAATACTTATGCTCTTGAGAGAAGCCACTAGTGAAACCTATGGCCCCCGGGTCTATCCTCATCATATTAATCTTCCAACACTCAGTTATTTCCTTTGCTTTTTTACTTTGCTTTTATTTTACTTTGCATCTTTATCACAAAAATACCAAAAATATTATCCTATCATATCTATCAGATCTCACTCTCGTAAGTGGCCGTGTAGGAATTGACAACCCCTTATCGCGTTGGTTGCGAGGATTTATTTGTTTTGTGTAGGTGCGAGGGACTCGCGTGTAGCCTCCTACTGGATTGATACCTTGGTTCTCAAAAACTGAGGGAGATACTTACGCTACTTTGCTGCATCACCCTTTCCTCTTCAAGGGAAAACCAACGCAGTGCTCGAGAGGTAGCAAGAAGGATTTCTGGCGCCGTTGCCGGGGAGGTCTACGCAAAAGTCAACATACCAAATACCCATCACAATACCTTATCTCCCGCATTACATTATTTGCCATTTGCCTCTCGTTTTCCTCTCCCCCACTTCACCCTTGCCGTTTTATTCGCCCTCTCTTTTCCATTCGCCTTCTTCTTTTTGCCCCTCGCTCTTTCTGTCATTATGTCTGAAATTGGGGAAATTATTGCCGATATGGACAATAATAATATCATGGAAAATTCTGATGCTCCTGCTGAAGAACCCCCTACCTTGCATACAATTTTTTTCGAATTGGTAGTGGTAATATTATTGGAAAAGGGGTTATTCAAGATTTCTTTACTTGTGCCGGTGCTTTGCCTTCTATGGGCGGTTCTATTCTTCATAGAACTAGTAGTCTTGCGGACGCTATTGCCATGCTTATAGTTGAACTTGAAAGGCAATTTATGCACATGCACCCTTGCATACAAAGGATTTTCCTAGAATTTTCTAATATAGAGCACTCTTCTGTTAAGCGTGCCGCTACTATCTTTTTGGCTAATGAGTTCAGATTTATAATAAAAGAGGCCAAAGAAATCTTTGCGCATTATAGGATGGACGCTGGCCGTCCTCCCATAGAAGCTATCCTCTTTGATCAAGAAGAAATAATGCGTTTTCAATCTCTAGACTATGTTGCTTTCAATGAAAACCTTAGAAAAAAGGTCCCTACCAATGTTCTAGTTGATAGAATTTCTGAACTTAATGATGATTTGGCTATTCGAAATAATGAGCTAGGATATTCTCTTGAGTATAGACTCACAAAGTTCTGTCAAAAGAATGCTTATAATGATGAATTGGTTGTGCAATACGAAGGGCCGAAGGAGGAACCTATACCTCCTAAAATTGATCTTGGGGTCTTTTGTCCATTAAATTCAGCCCTTTTGATTAATTTTGCTTGCCTCAAAGAAAACTTGCTGCCGAACATAGAGAGTATGAGATGAGTTTCACCGATCTATCCTATTACTATGGCACTACCTAGATCTATCCTTGCTTTTATGCCTAGCTAGGGGCGTTAAACGATGGCGCTTGTTGGGAGGCAACCCAATTTATTTTTAGTTTTTTTTTGATTTTTGCTTCTGTTTAGGAATAAATATTTGTTCTAGCCTCTGGTTAGATGTGTTTTTATGTTTTAATTAGTATTTGTGCCAAGTTAAACCTATAGGATCTTCTTGGATGATAGTTATTTGATCTTGCTGTAATTTCCAGAAACTTTCTGTTCACGAAAACAATTGTTAAAAATCACCAGAACGTGATAAAATCTTGATTCCAATTGCTGCTGATCAATAAACAAACTTCCTAGGTCGTCCTATTTTGGCTGATTTTTTGGAGTTCCAGAAGTTTGCGTTAGTTACAGATTACTACAGACTGTTCTGTTTTTGACAGATTCTGTTTTTCGTGTGTTGTTTGCTTATTTTGATGAATCTATGGCTAGTAAAATAGTTTATAAACCATGGAGAAGTTGGAATACAGTAGGTTTAACACCAATATAAATAAAGAATGAGTTCATTACAGTACCTTGAAGTGGTATTTTGTTTTCTTTCGCTAACGGAGCTCACGAGATTTTCTGCTAAGTTTTGTGTTGTGAAGTTTTCAAGTTTTGGGTGAAAGATTTGATGGATTATGGAACAAGGAGTGGCAAGAGCCTAAGATTGGGGATTCCCATGGCACCCCCAAGATAATCTAAGGACACCAAAAAGCCAAAGCTTGGGGATGCCCCGGAAGGCATCCCCTCTTTCGTCTACTTACATCGGTAACTTTACTTGGAGCTATATTTTTATTCACCACATGATATGTGTTTTGCTTGGAGCGTCTTGTATGATTTGAGTCTTTGATTTTTTAGTTTACCACAATCATCCTTGCTGTACACACCTTTTGAGAGCATGATTCGGAAATTATTAGAATACTCTATGTGCTTCACTTATATCTTTTGAGTTATATAGTTTTTGCTCTAGTGCTTCACTTATATCTTTTAGAGCACGGTGGTGGGTTTGTTTTATAGAAACTATTGATCTCTCATGCTTCACTTAGATTATTTTGAGAGTCTTAAATAGCATGGTAATTTGCTTAAATAATCCTAATATGCTTGGTATTCAAGATTAGTAAAAAAATTCTTATGAGTGTGTTGAATACTAAGAAAAGTTTGATGCTTGATAATTGTTTTGAGATATAAAGATGGTGATATTAGAGTCATGCTAGTTGAGTAGTTGTGAATTTGAGAGATACTTGTGTTAAAGTTTGTGATTCCCGTAGCATGCACGTATGGTGAACCGTTATGTGATGAAGTCGGAGCATAATTTATTTATTGATTGTCTTCCTTATGAGTGGCGGTCGGGGACGAGCGATGGTCTTTTCCTACCAATCTATCCCCTAGGAGCATGCACGTAATACTTTGCTTTGATAACTTGTAGATTTTTGCAATAAGTATATGAGTTCTTTATGACTAATGTTGAGTCCATGGATTATACGCACTTTTCCTCCTTTCACCATTGCTAGCCTCTCTAATACCGCGCACTTTTCGCCGGTATCATACACCCACCATATACCTTCCTCAAAATAGCCACCATACCTACCTATCATGGCATTTCCATAGCCATTCCGAGATATATTGCCATGCAACTTTCCACCGTTCCGTTTATTATGACACGCTCCATCATTGTCATATTGCTTTGCATGATCATGTAGTTGACATCGTATTTGTGGCAAAGCCACCGTTCATAATTCTTTCATACATGTCACTCTTGATTCATTGCATATCCCGGTACACTGCCGGAGGCATTCATATAGAGTCATATTTTGATCTAAGTATCGAGTTGTAATTCTTGAGTTGTAAGAAAATAAAAGTGTGATGATCTTCATTTTTAGAGCATTGTCCCAAGTGAGGAAAAGTATGATGGAGACTATGTTTCCCCACAAGTCGGGATGAGACTCTGGATGAAAAAAAGAGGCCATAAAAGAAAAGAAAAGGAAAAGGCCCAAATAAAAAATGAGAGAAAAAGAGAGAAGGGACAATGTTACTATCCTTGTACCACACTTGTGCTTCAAAGTAGCACGACGATCTTCATGATAGAGAGTCTCTCATTTTGTCACATTCATATACTAGTGGGAATTTTTCATTATAGAACTTGGCTTGTATATTCCAATGATGGGCTTCCACAAAATGCCCTAGGTCTTCGTGAGCAAGCAAGTTGGATGCACACCCACTTAGTTTCTTTTTTTGAGCTTTCATATACTTATAGCTCTAGTGCATCCGTTGCATGGCAATCCCTACTCACTCACATTGATATCTATTGATGGGCATCTCCATAGCCCGTTGATACGCCTAGTTGATGTGAGACTATATTCTCCTTTTTGTCTTCTCCACAACCACCATTCTATTCCACATATAGTGCTATGTCCATGGCTCACGCTCATGTATTGCGTGAAGATTGAAAAAGTTTGAGAACGTAAAAAGTATGAAACAATTGCTTGGCTTGTCATCGGGGTTTTGCATGATTTAAATATTTTGTGTGGTGAAGATAGAGCATAGCCAGATTATATGATTTTGTAGGGATAACTTTCTTTGGCCATGTTATTTTGAGAAGACATAATTGCTTAGTTAGTATGCTTGAAGTATTATTATTTTTATGTCAATATGAAATTTTGTCTTGAATCTTTCGGATCTGAATATTCATACCACAATTAAGAATAATTACATTGAAATTATGCCAAGTAGCACTCCGCATAAAAAATTCTGTTTTTATCATTTACCTACTCGAGGACGAGCAGGAATTAAGCTTGGGGATGCTTGATACGTCTCCAACGTATCTATAATTTTTGATTGCTCCATGCTATATTATCTTCTGTTTTGGACATTATTGGGCTTTATTATTCACTTTTATATTATTTTTGGGACTAACCTATTAACCAGAGGCCCAGCCCAGAATTGCTGTTTTTCTGCCTATTTCAGAGTTTCGTAGAAAAAGAATATCAAACAGAGTCCAAACGGAATGAAACCTTCGGGAACATGATTTTTGGAACGAACATGATCCAGGAGACTTGGACCCTACGTCAAGCAACCAACAGGGAAGCCACGAGGTAGGGGGCGCGCCTACCCCCTAGGGCACGCCCTCCACCCTCGTGGGCCCCCTGTTGCTCCACCGACGTACTTCTTCCTCCTATATATACCTACATACCCCCAAACCATCAGAGGCATCCACGAAAACCTAATTCCACCGCCGCAACCTTCTGTACCCATGAGATCCCATCTTGGGACCTTTTCCGGCGTCCTGCCGAAGGGAGCATTGATCACGGAGGGCTTCTACATCAACACCATAGGCTCTCCGATGAAGTGTGAGTAGTTTACCTCAGACCTTCGGGTCCATAGTTATTAGCTAGATGGCTTCTTCTCTCTTTTTGGATCTCAATACATTGTTCTCCCCCTCTCTCGTGGAGATCTATTCGATGTAATCTTCTTTTGCGGTGTGTTTGTTGAGACCGATGAATTGTGGGTTTATGATCAAGTTTATCTATGAACAATATTTGAATCTTCTCTGAATTCTTTTATGTATGATTGGTTATCTTTGCAAGTCTCTTCAAATTATCAGTTTGGTTTGGCCTACTAGATTGATCTTTCTTGCAATGGGAGAAGTGCTTAGCTTTGGGTTCAATCTTGCGGTGTCCTTTCCCAGTGACAGTAGGGGCAGCAAGGCACGTATTGTATTGTTGCCATCGAGGATAACAAGATGGTTTTTTTAATCATATTGCATGAATTTATCCCTCTACATCATGTCATCTTGATTAAGGCATTACTCTGTTCTTATGAACTTAATACTCTAGATGCATGCTGGATAGCGGTTGATGTGTGGAGTAATAGTAGTAGATGCAGGCAGGAGTCGGTCTACTTGTCTCGGACGTGATGCCTATATACATGATCATACCTAGATATTCTCATAACTATGCTCAATTCTGTCAATTACTCAACAGTAATTTGTTCACCCACCGTAGAATACTTATGCTCTTGAGAGAAGCCACTAGTGAAACCTATGCCCCCCGGGTCTATCTTCATCATATTAATCTTTCAACACTTAGTTATTTCCTTTGCTTTTTACTTTGCTTTTATTTTACTTTGCATCTTTATCACAAAAATACCAAAAATATTATCCTATCATATCTATCAGATCTCACTCTCGTAAGTGGCCGTGTAGGGATTGACAACCCCTTATCGCGTTGGTTGCGAGGATTTATTTGTTTTGTGTAGGTGCGAGGGACTCACGCGTAGCCTCCTACTGGATTGATACCTTGGTTCTCAAAAATTGAGGGGAATACTTACGCTACTTTGCTGCATCACCCTTCCCTCTTCAAGGGAAAACCAACGCAGTGCTCGAGAGGTAGCAAGCACCATAGGACAGCACCAATAATAAAACATGCAACTCAAACCAATCTTGATCATCAAATAACCCATAGGACAAAACAGATCTACTCAAACATCATAGGATAGCCATACATCATTGGGAAATAATATATAGCGTTGAGCACCATGTTTAAGTAGAGATTACAACGGGTAAGAGAGAGGTTACACCACTGCATAGAGGGGGGAAGAGTTGGTGATGATGGCGGTGAAGTTGTTGGTGAAGATTGTGGTGATGATGATGGTGGCCACGGCAGCATTCCGGCGCCACCGGAAGAGAAGGGGAGAGGGGGCCCCTTCGTCTTCTTCTTCCTTGACCTCCTCCCTAGATGGGAGAAGGTTTTCCCCTCTGGTCCTTGGCCTCCATGGCGTGGGAGGGGCGAAAGCCCCTCCGAGATTGGATCTGTCTCTCTGTTTCTCTCTATTTCTGCGTTCTCCTCTGCTGCCGTTTCACCGTTTCTTTTATATCTGGAGATCCGTAACTCCGATTGGGTTGAATCTTTCGCCCAGATTTTTCTCATAAAATTAGCTTTCTTGCGGCAAAAGAAGAGCGTAAACCGCCTTACGGGGTGCCCATGAGGGTCTAGGGCGCGCCTGCCCCCCTAGGGCGCGCCCCCTGCCTCATGGCCCCCTCGGGCACTGTCTCGCGTTGATTTTACTTCCCAAAAATCATAAATATTCCAAAATAATTCTGCGTCCATTTTTATCCCGTTTGGACTCCATTTGATATTGGGTTTCTGCGGAACATAAACATGCAACAAACAGGAACTGACACTGGGCACTGGATCAATATGTTAGTCCCAAAAATAGTATAAAAAGTTGCCAAAAGTATATGAAAGTTGTAGAATATTGGCATGGAACAATAAAAAATTATAGATACGACGGAGACGTATCAGTGATTCACCCAATACCTTCCAATGAAGATTCCCTCTTAATAGTACAGATATCCTATGACCAAAGGAATAAAAACGTCGGAAACTTCGTCTTCGATCTTTTCCGCATAGGGGGAAGACCTTACCGTCTTGCGCCACACCATGTGTACCTGAGAAAACTATGGCGCACGATTAGTCCATGTGTGTTGTCATCATCACCAAAACCCTAAGGCAAAGGATGCCCTTACAGTGAGGGAGTCCTGGATTAGGGGGTCCCCGGGCGTCCGGGCTATGTGACGTGGGCCGGACTGATGGGCCATAAAGATATAAGACGGAAGGCTTTCCCCCGTGTCCGGATGGGACTTTCCTTTGCGTGGATGGCAAGCTTGGTGTTCGGACATGAAGATTCCCTTCTCTGTAAACTGACTCTGTACAACCCTAGGCCCCTCCGGTGTCTATATAAACCGGAGGGTTTAGTCCGTAGAAGCAATCATAATCATACATGCTAGACATCTAGGGTTTAGCCATTACGATCTCGAGGTAGACCAACTCTTGTAACCCTTATACTCATCAAAGTCAATCAAGCAGGAAGTAGGCTATTACCTCCATCAAGAGGGCCCGAACCTGGGTAAACACCGTGTCCCTGTCTCCTGTTACCTTCGATCCTTAGACGCACAGTTCGGGACCCCCTACTCGAGATCTGCCGGTTTTGACACCGACATTGGTGCTTTCATGAGAGTTCCACTGTGCCGTCGTCGAAAGGCTCGATGGCTCCATCGATCATCTACAACAATGCTGCCGGGAAGGAGATTTTTCTCCCTGGTCGGATCTTTGTATTTGGCGGCTTCGCACTGCGTGCCAACTCGGTTGGCCACCTAGAGCAGATCGATAGCTACGCCCCTGGTCACCAGACCAATTTTGGAAATCTGAACTATGTCGCCGATATCCGAGGAGACTTGATCTTCCAAGGGTTCGCGGCTCCAACCACTGCTCCAGCCTTAGATCTGGAGCAGGTCACCAGGTCCGAAGACGGGAGTCTAGAGCACGCCGGACTCTCTGCGGCTATAGAGCTCAACATTGGAGAACCAGATAGAATAGCGTCACCGGCAGTCATCACAAAGCCGGGCTCTTCTCCGGACAATAGCTCCGAACCCTCGAAGTCCGCGTCATGTGAGCTCGGCCAGGGAACTTCTATCCCCGTCCAAACCTCGCTCTTATACGAGGCTCTGGACTTAATGCGATCCCTCGCCATCATAGAGGAACCGCTTCTGAATTGCGCCCAGCCCGGACTAGGGGCTAAAAATAGGGAATTTTACTTCCCACCCACAACCCACTTCATAGCCACTATCGAGAATCTAACCGACATGCTCGATTACGCCTTTGAAGACATCGACGGTATGGATGACGATGCCGGAGAGGAGCAGGCCCAAAACCCGCCATTCACCGGATGCTGGACGGCCACCTCCTCATACGACGTGTACATGGTGGACACACCTAAAGAAGGCGACGGCGATGATGAGAAGGATCCAGTCAAGGACGAACCTCCTGAGATACCACCAAAGCGTCGATGTCAACGGCGCCGCTCTAAATCGCGTCGCGGAAAAGACAGCAATAACGGCACCGGAGACAATGATACTCCGTAGAATGCCGAAGATCAAGAAGACCCCATCGAACCAACATCCGAACAGGATGATCGGGAGGACGAGCAAGTTGACCCTGACGAGCAAGCAAGGAACGAAAACTCGGAGGATAGCAACTATCTACCACTCTCCGAGGACGACATGAGCCTCGGTGACGAAGATTTTATCGTGCAAGAGGAACCCCTCGAACAAGAGCGCTTTAAGCGCCGGCTAATAGCCACGGCAAGAAACCTAAAAAAGAAGCAGCAGCAGCTTCAAGCTGACCAAGATCTGCTCAACGACAGATGGACTAATGTCCTGGCAGCCGAAGAATACGGCCTCGAACGCCCAACAAAGAGTTACCCGAAGCGTAAGCTGCTACCCCAATTCGATGATGAGGCGCTGGAGCCCATACCACCCGTGCGTAACGCGGCTGACGGACCCGACCGACCACCACATGGCCTGGACAGAACGGCAACTCAAGCCGAACACCAGCCCGCACCACTTCGCCGTAAAAGCAGAGAAACAGCAGCTTGGGGATAAACATATGACCTACGACAGGACCTGGAAAATAGAGCATGTCAGACCAGATCAATCTATGGATCGCGGGGGCGTGCCCCGGCGCGAGAGGACAGTTATCAATCCTGGCGCGACAAGCATAACCATGCCCGGGCCGAAAACCGCATACGGACTACATCCGAACTGCGTCGTCACATGGCCCGATACAGAGGCGCCGCACACCCCCTATGCTTCACCAATGAGGTAATGGAGCACCAGTTCCCAGAAGGGTTTAAACCCGTGAACATTGAATCATACGACGGCACAACAGACCCCGCAGTATGGATTGAAGATTTTCTTCTCCACATTCACATGGCTCGCGGTGACGATCTACACGCCATCAAATACCTTCCCCTAAAACTTAAGGGGCCAGCTCAGCACTGGTTAAACAACGTCCTAGAAAACTCTATTGGAAGCTGGGAAGACCTAGAGGATGCCTTTAGGGACAACTTCCAAGGCACCTATATCCAGCCTCCAGATGCTGATGACCTCAGTCATATTGTCCAGCAGCCCGGAGGGTCCGCCAGAAAATTCTGGACTAGGTTCCTCATTAAAAAGAACCAGATTGTCGATTGTCCAGACGCTGAAGCCCTAGCGGCCTTTAAACATAGCATTCGCGACGAATGGCTCACCTGACACCTCGGCCAAGAGAAGCCGAAGTCCATGGAAGCCCTCACAACACTCATGACCCGCTTTTGCGCGGGCGAAGACAGCTGGCTAGCCCGTAGTAGTAATAGTACAAGCGAACCTGGCACTTCCGAAGCCAGGAATAGCAACGGCAGGCCCCGACGCAACAAACACAAGCGCCAAAGCAATAATGACAATATCGAAGACACGATGGTCAACGCCGGATTCAGCGGCTCCAAGTCCGGTCAGCGGAAGAAGCCATTCAAAAGAAACAGAGAGGGCTCATCCAGCTTGGACCGAATACTCGATCGACCATGCCAGATTCACGGCACCCCCAACAAGCCTGCCAATCACACCAACAGAAATGCAACCTCTTGAGCTTGCGTTGGTTTTCCCTTGAAGAGGAAAGGGTGATGCAGCAAAGTAGCGTAAGTATTTCCCTTAGTTTTTGAGAACCAGGGTATCAATTCAGTAGGAGATAACACGCAAGTCACCTAGTACCTGAACAAACAATCAAGAACCTTGCAACCAACATGATAAAGGGGTTGTCAATCCCTTCACGGTCACTCACAAAAGTGAGATCTAATAAAGATAGTAAGATAAATATTTTTGGTATTTTTGTTGTATAGATTGGAAAGTAAAGATTGCGAAATAGTAAAACGAGATGCGATGTAAATAAAAGAGATGCAATATAATAAGAAAGAGACCTGGGGGCCATAGGTTTCACTAGTGGCTTCTCTCAAGATAGCATATATTACGGTGGGTGAACAAATTACTGCCGAGCAATTGATAGAAAAGCGCATAGTTACGAGAATATCTAGGCAATGATCATGAATATAGGCATCACGTCCGTTTCAAGTAGACCGAAACAATTCTGCATCTACTACTATTACTCCACACATCGACCGCTATCCAGCATGCATCTAGAGTATTAAGTTCATAAGAACAGAGTAACGCATTAAGCAAGATGACATGATGTAGAGGGATAAACTCAAGCAATATGATATAAACCCCTTCTTTTTATCCTCGATGGCAACAATACAATACGTGCCTTGCTGCCCCTACTGTCACTTGGAAAGGACACGACAAGATTGAACCCAAAGCTAAGCACTTCCCCCATTGCAAGAAAGATCAATCTAGTAGGCCAAACAAAACCGATAATTCGAAGAGACTTGCAAAGATATCAAATCATGCATATAAGAATTCAGAGAAGAACCAAATATTATTCATAGATAATCTTGATCATAAATCCACAATTCATCGGATCTCGGCAAACACACCGCAAAAGAGTATTACATCGAATAGATATCCAAGAACATCGAGGAGAACTTTGTATTGAGAACCAAAGAGAGAGAAGAAGCCATCTAGCTAATAACTATGGACCCGAAGGTCTGTGGTAAACTACTCACACATCATCGGAGAGGCTATGGTGTTGATGTAGAAGCCCTCCATGATCGATTCCCCCTCCGGCAGATCGCCGGAAAAGGCCCTAAGATGGGATCTCACGGGTACAGAAGGTTGTGGCAGTGGAAAAGTGGTTTCGTGGCTCCCCCTGATGTTTTTAGGGTATAAGAGTATATATGGGCGAAAGAAGTACGTCGGTGGAGCTCCGTGGGGCCCACGAGGGTGGGGGCACGCCTACCCCCCTGGGCGCGCCCTCCTGCCTCGTGGCCGCCTCGCGGAGTTCCAGACTTCAACTCCAAGTCTTCTGGATTACGTTTGTTCCAAGAAAGATCATCACGAAGGTTTTATTCCATTTGGGATTCCTTTTCTGCAAAACACTGAAATAGGCAAAAAGACAGAAACTGGCACTGGGCCTTCAGTTAATAGGTTAGTCCAAAAAATAATATAAAAGAGCATATTAAAGCCCATTAAACATCCAAAACAGATAATATAATAGCATGGAATAATCAAAAATTATAGATACATTGGAGATGTATCAAGCATCCCCAAGCTTAATTCCTTCTCGTCCTCGAGTAGGTTAATGATAAAAATAGAATTTTTGATGTGGAATGCTACCTAGCATAATTTTCAATGTAATTCTCTTTATTGTGGCATGAATGTTCAGATCCATAAGATTCAAAATAAAAGTTTAATATTGACATAAAAACAATAATACTTCAAGCATACTAATAAAGCAATCATGTCTTCTCAAAATAACATGGCTAAAGAAAGTTATCGCTACAAAATCATATAGTCTGGCTATGCTCTATCTTCATCACACAAAATATTTAAATCATGCACAACCCCGATGACAAGCCAAACAATTGTTTCATACTTTTGATGTTCTCAAACTTTTTCAATCTTCACGCAATACATGAGCGTGAGCCATGGTCATAGCACTATAGGTGGAACAGAATGGTGGTTGTGGAGAAGACAAAAAGGAGAAGATAGTCTCACATCAACTAGGCGTATCAACGGGCTATGGAGATGCCCATCAATAGATATCAATGTGAGTGAGTAGGGATTGCCATGCAACGGATGCACTAGAGCTATAAGTGTATCAAAGCTCAACAAAAGAAACTAAGTGGGTGTGCATCCAACTTGCTTGCTCACGAAGACCTAGGGCAATTTGAGGAAGCCCATCATTGGAATATACAAGCCAAGTTCTATAATGTAAAATTCCCACTAGTATAAAAGTGACAACATAGGAGACTCTCTATCATGAAGATCATGGTGCTACTTTGAAGCACAAGTGTGGTAAAAGGATAGTAGCATTGTCCCTTCTCTCTTTTTCTCTCATATTATATATATATATATATATATATATTTATTTGGGCCTTTCTGTTTTTTATGGCCTTTTTTTTTCGTCCGGAGTCTCATCCCGACTTGTGGGGGAATCATAGTCTCCATCATCGTTTCCTCACTGGGACAATGCTCTAATAATGATGATCATCACACTTTTATTTACTTACAACTCAAGAATTACAACTCAATACTTAGAACAAAATATGACTCTATGTGAATGCCTCCGGCGGTGTACCGGGATGTGCAATGAATCAAGAGTGACATGTATGAAAATCATGAATGATGGCTTTGCCACAAATACGATGTCAACTACATGATCCTGCAAAGCAATATGACAATGATGGAGCGTGTCATAACACTACAAAAAAGACACATCCGTGACATTTTGGGCCGAACGATATTCTTTTCTGTCATACTTATGACACTTCTATGACGATAATTGTGACAAAACCCGGTATCATCATAGATGTGGTGGGGTCCTACTTCTATGACAAAAAAACATGACAAAAATGGGCTTTTCGTCCTAGGCGGGCCGGAGACGCGGCTGCATGACATTCTTTGGGCCGTCCATGACGGAAAAAACCGTGGTAGAAGCGAGGGCGAGGAAAATATCGGGGAGTTCCCGGTTACGGTGGGTGGTCGTGAGCTGAGCGATGCGCGTTTCTCTCATACGTACGCGCGTGTGTGCGAGGCGTTGGGCTATAACTGAACCCGAGTGAGGCGTTGGGCTCTAACTGAACCCGAGCGATTGCACTGTAGGCTACGCGTTACTGAACCCGAGCGATCGATCGATCCCTTGCTGTTAACTGAATCCGAGTGATTCCTTCGCTACTGCTGCTAACTGAAGCCGATCGAACACTGCTGCCTCCTTCCCTTGATGAACAGTGAGCGTTGTTGAGGGGGTTTGGATGAACACTTCCCGGTGGGGGATTGGATGAATAGGACTCTGTGGTAGTACATGCCGTTGCCGTTGAATGAACAGTACCCCAATCGATCGAGCCGGTGGATGAACAGGACCCCGTGAAGGGCCTGATGAACAGTAGCCAGTGGAGGGCTGGTTGAACAGTAGGCGGTGGAGGGCTGGATGAACAGTAACCCGTGTAGGGTGGCTGAACAGTAGACGGTGGAGGAGCGCGCGGTGGAGGCTAGATGAACAGGAGCCCGTGGATGAACAGCCACAGATGGAGGCTGGAGGAGGTCGACAGTGGATGAACAGGAGCTCGTGGAGGCAGTCGACGGTGGATGAACAGTAGCCCGTGGAGGCAGTCGACGGTGGAGATGAATAGTATCCCGTGGAGTCCTGTTTTGCAGTACGCCACACCCCTCCCGATGAACAGGACCCCCGTTTCGACCGTAGCGCTCCAACACAAGTCCGTTTCCTCCGTTTTGCGGTACGCCATGTTGGGGATCGTTGCAGAAACTAAAAAATTTCTATGCATCACTAAGATCAATCTATGGAGTCATCTAGCAACGAGAGAGAGGAGTGCATCTACATACCCTTGTAGATCGCGAACAGAAGCGTTCAAGTGAACGGGTTTGATGGAGTCGTACTCGTCGTGATCCAAATCACCGATGACCGAGCGCCGAACGGACGGCACCTCCGCGTTCAACACACGTACGGTTGGGAAGACGTCTCCTCCTTCTTGATCCAACAAGGGGGAAGGAGAGGTTGATGGAGACCCAGCAGCAGGACGACGTGGTGGTGGAAGTAGCGGGGATTCCAACAGGGCTTCGCCAAGCGCTGCGGGAGGAGGGAGATGTGTCACGGGAGGGAGAGGGAGGCGCCAGGGCTTGGGTGCTGCTGCCCTCCCTCCCCCCTCTATATATAGGGCCCCTGAGGGGGCGCCGGCCCTAGGAGATCCCATCTCCAAGGGGGGGCGGCGGCCAAGGGGGGGACTTGCCCCCCAAGTCAAGTGGGGCGCCTCCCCACCCCTAGGGTTTCCAACCCTAGGCGCAGGGGAGGCCCAAGGGGGGCGCACCAGCCCACCAGGGGCTGGTTCCCTTCCCCACTTCAGCCCATGGGGCCCTCCGGGATAGGTGGCCCCACCCGGTGGACCCCCGGGACCCTTCCGGTGGTCCCGGTACAATACCGGTGACCCCCGAAACCTTCCCGGTGGCCGAAACTGGACTTCCTATATATAATTCTTCACCTCCGGACCTTTCCGGAAATCCTCGTGACGTCCGAGATCTCATCCGGGACTCCGAACAACTTTCGGGTTACCGCATACTAGTATCTCTACAACCCTAGCGTCACCGAACCTTAAATGTGTAGACCCTACGGGTTCGGGAGACATGCAGACATGACCGAGACGACTCTCCGGTCAATAACCAACAGCGGGATCTGGATACCCATGTTGGCTCCCACATGTTCCACGATGATCTCATCGGATGAACCACGATGTCGAGGATTCAATCAATCCCGTATACAATTCCCTTTGTCAATCGGTACGTTACTTGCCCGAGATTCGATCGTCGGTATCCCAATACCTTGTTCAATCTCGTTACTGGCATGTCACTTTAGTCGTACCGTAATGCATGATCCCGTGACCAAACACTTGGTCACATTGAGCTCATTATGATGATGCATTACCGAGTGGGCCCAGAGATACCTCTCCGTCATACGGAGTGACAAATCCCAGTCTCGATTCGTGCCAACCCAACAGACACTTTCGGAGATACCCGTAGTGCACCTTTATAGCCACCCAGTTATGTTGTGACGTTTGGCACACCCAAAGCACTCCTATGGTATCCGGGAGTTGCACAATCTCATGGTCTAAGGAAATGATACTTGACATGTGGAAAAGCTCTAGCAAACGAACTACACGATCTTGTGCTATGCTTAGGATTGGGTCTTGTCCATCACATCATTCTCCTAATGATGTGATCCCGTTATCAATGACATCCAATGTCCATAGTCAGGAAACCATGACTATCTATTGATCAACGAGCTAGTCAACTAGAGGCTCACTAGGGACATGTTGTGGTCTGTGTATTCACACATGTATTACGATTTCCGGATAACACAATTATAGCATGAACAATAGACAATTATCATGAACAAGGAAATATAATATTAACCATTTTATTATTGCCTCTAGGGCATATTTCCAACAGTCTCCCACTTGCACTAGAGTCAATAATCTAGTTACATTGTGATTAATCGAACACCCATAGAGTTCTGGTGTTGATCATGTTTTGCTCTAGGGAGAGGTTTAGTCAACGGATCTGCTACATTCAGGTCCGTATGTACTTTACAAATATCTATGTCTCCATTTTGAACACTTTCACGAATGGAGTTGAAGCGACGCTTGATATGCCTGGTCTTCCTGTGAAACCTGGGCTCCTTGGCAAGGGTAATAGCTCCAGTGTTGTCACAGAAGAGAGTCATCGGGCCGACGCATTGGGAATAACTCCTAGGTCGGTAATGAACTCCTTCACCCAGATTGCTTCTTGTGCTGCCTCTGAGGCCGCCATGTATTCCGCTTCACATGTAGATCCCGCCACAACACTTTGCTTGCAACTGCACCAGCTTACTGCCCCACCATTCAAAATATACACGTATCCGGTTTGTGACTTAGAGTCATCCAGATCTGTGTCGAAGCTAGCATCGACGTAACCCTTTACGACGAGCTCTTCGTCACCTCCATAAACGAGAAACATATCCTTAGTCCTCTTCAGGTACTTCAGGATATTCTTGACCGCTGTCCAGTGTTCCATGCCGGGATTACTTTGGTATCTTCCTACCAAACTTACGGCAAGGTTTACATCAGGTCTGGTACACAGCATGGCATACATAATAGACCCTATGGCCGAGGCATAGGGGATGACACTCATCTTTTCTCTATCTTCTGCCGTGGTCGGGCATTGAGCCGTGCTCAATTGCACACCTTGCAATACAGGCAAGAACCCCTTCTTGGACTAATCCATATTGAACTTCTTCAATATCTTGTCAAGGTACGTACTTTGTGAAAGACCAATGAGGCGTCTTGATCTATCTCTATAGATCTTGATGCCTAATATATAAGCAGCTTCTCCAAGGTCCTTCATTGAAAAACACTTGTTCAAGTAGGCCTTTATGCTTCCCAAGAATTCTATATCATTTCCCATCAGCAGTATGTCATCCACATATAATATGAGAAATGCTACAGAGCTCCCACTCACTTTCTTGTAAACACAGGCTTCTCCATAAGTCTGTGTAAACCCAAACGCTTTGATCATCTCATCAAATCGAATGTTCCAACTCCGAGATGCTTGCACCAGCCCATAGATGGAGCACTGGAGCTTGCATACCTTGTTAGCATTCTTAGGATCGACAAAACCTTCCGGCTGCATCATATACAATTCTTCCTTAAGAAAGCCATTAAGGAATGCCGTTTTGACGTCCATTTGCCATATCTCATAATCATAGAATGCGGCAATTGCTAACATGATTCGGACGGACTTCAGCTTCGCTATGGGTGAAAGTCTCATCGTAGTCAACCCCTTGAACTTGTCGATAACCCTTAGTGACAAGTCGAGCCTTATAGATGGTCACATTACCATCCGCGTCTGTCTTCTTCTTAAAGATCCATTTATTTTCTATGGATCGCCGATCATCGGGCAAGTCAGTCAAAGTCCATACTTCGTTTTCATACATGGATCCTATCTCGGATTGCATGGCTTCAAGCCATTTGTTGGAATCCGGGCCCGCCATCGCTTCTTCATAGTTCGAAGGTTCACCGTTGTCTAACAACATGATTTCCATGACAGGGTTGCCGTACCACTCTGGTGCGGAACGTGTCCTTGTGGACCTACGAAGTTTAGCAGTAACTTGATCTGAAGCTTCATGATCATCATCATTAACTTCCTCCCCAGTCGGTGCAGGCACCATAGGAACATGTTCCCGCGCTGCGCTACTTTCCGGTTCGAAAGGGGTGACTATCACCTCATCAAGTTCCACTTTCCTCCCACTCACTTCTTTCGAGAGAAACTCTTTCCCCAGAAAGGACCCGTTCTTGGCAACAAAGATCTTGCCTTCGGATCTGAGGTAGAAGGTATACCCAATGGTTTCCTTAGGGTATCCTGACGCATTTTTCCGACTTGGGTTCGAGCTTTTCAGGTTGAAGTTTCTTGACATAAGCATCGCATCCCCAAACTTTTAGAAACGACAGCTTAGGTTTCTTCCCAAACCATAATTCATACGGTGTCGTCTCAACGGATTTCGACGGAGCCTATTTAAAGTGAATGCGGCAGTCTCTAAAGCATAGCCCCAAAATGAGAGCGGTAGATCGGTAAGAGACATCATAGATCGCACCATATCCAATAGAGTGCGATTACGACGTTCGGACACACCATTTCGCTGAGGTGTTCCAGGCGGCGTGAGTTGTGAAACTATTCCACATTTCCTTAAGTGTGTGCCAAATTCGTGACTCAAATATTCCCCTCCACGATCTGATCGTAAGAATTTTATTTTCCTGTCACGTTGATTCTCAACCTCACTCTGAAATTCCTTGAATTTTTCAAAGGTCTCAGACTTGTGTTTCATTAGGTAGACATACCCATATCTACTCAAGTCATCAGTGAGAGTGAGAACATAACGATAGCCTCCGCGAGCCTCAACACTCATTGGACCACACACATCAGTATGTATGATTTCTAATAAGTTGGTTGCTCGCTCCATTGTTCCGGAGAACGGAGTCTTGGTCATTTTGCCCATGAGGCATGGTTCGCATGTGTCAAATGATTCATAATCGAGAGACTCTAAAAGTCCATCAGCATGGAGCTTCTTCATGCGCTTGACACCAATGTGACCAAGGCGGCAGTGCCACAAGTATGTGGGACTATCGTTATCAACTTTACACCTTTTGGTATTCACAATATGAATATGTGTAACATCACGTTCGAGATTCATTAAGAATAAACCATTGACCAGCGTGGCATGACCATAAAACATATCTCTCATATAAATAGAACAACAATTATTCTCGGATTTAAATGAGTAGCCATCTCGCATTAAACGAGATCCAGATACAATGTTCATGCTCAAAGCTGGCACTAAATAACAATTATTGAGGTTTAAAACTAATCCCGTAGGTAAATGTAGAGGCAGCGTGCCGACGGCGATCACATCGACCTTGGAACCATTCCTGACGCGCATCGTCACCTCGTCCTTTGCCAGTCTCCATTTATTCCGCAGCTCCTGCTTTGAGTTACAAATATGAGCAACCGCACCGGTATCAAATACCCAGGAGCTACTACGAGCGCTGGTAAGGTACACATCAATAACATGTATATCACATATACCTTTGGTGTTGCCGGCCTTCTTGTCCGCTAAGTACTTGGGGCAGTTCCACTTCCAGTGACCACTTCCCTTGCAATAAAAGCACTCAGTCTCAGGCTTGGGTCCATTCTTTGGCTTCTTCCCGGCAACTAGCTTACCGGGCGCGGCAACTCCCTTGCCGTCCTTCTTGAAGTTCTTCTTACCCTTGCCTTTCTTGAACATAGTGGTTTTATTCACCATCAACACTTGATGTTCCTTTTTGATCTCCACCTCCGCTGATTTCAGCATTGAATATACCTCAGGAATGGTCTTTTCCATCCCCTGCATATTGAAGTTCATCACAAAGCTAGCACCTGCGTGGTGGCATGCAGATCTTCGTGAAGACTCCACCACCGCGCCAGCCCAGCAGCCACCCAACGTGGCGCTACAACGCCTTGTCAGCTCAGACATGCGTCGCAGCCAGGCGAGGCGGTGATAGCTGGGACGAGCTTCCTTGCCGTCCCCGATAAAGCAAGGGGGGCACGTCGACAGCGCATTAAATGCGTTTGTCCGACGGTGCCAGAGGATAGACTCATCCACTGTACACCTTTCCACCTCCTGTGTGCCACTATGGCAACCCCTTTTTGTCTATAAAAGGAGGCCCAAGGCGACCAGGAGGAGGATTCGGATCTTCTGGGCAAGTTACACCCCGTAGCTAGCTCAAGAACACATGAACACTCAAATACATCCACCAAAGCAGGACTAGGGTATTACGTGTCTTCATGGCCCGAACCTGGGTAAATGATCTATGTGCTTCCTGTCAGACCCGCTCTTTGCACAACCTCGCGCCCGCCAACCATAGAAGAGATCCCAGTGATCCCATAGGTGTCATTTCCACCGACACATAAATTAAGCAAACGTGAGTACAAATGTACCCAACAAGACTTACATCAGAACTAGCTACATATGCATCAGTATCAACAAAGGGGGTGGTGAAGTTTAACTGCAGCAAGCTAGCTTTGACTCGGTGGCTATCCTGAACTACGACAGCAAGTAACTCTTTTGAGGTGGCGCACACGAGTCCACAGATTCACCATATCAATACACCACTATGGATCCGCTCCCGTCTCGCTACGAGAAGGCCATCCATAGCACTCATGCTTATCTTGCGCATTTTAGAGTATCCACTTTCACTTGTCTATGAACTGTATAGGCAACCAAGAGGTCCTTTACTGTGGACGCGGCTATTCGAATAGATGATGTTAACCCTGCAGGGGTGTACTTCTTCACACACGCTCTCGCCACTTATCGCCATGTACACGTCATGTATCTCGGCAACCTTCAAGCGGAAGCCTGGCGAGGGTGTCAGCCACGACCTGACTAACCACACAAGTCCCTAGTCCAGGTTTATCACCTATTCAGGTTCCATCCGCAGGGAGTCCGGCCGAGGTTTCCACATACGGCCCCGAACGATGTGTGCAGGGTTCCCGAGGCACCAAACGGGCGTCCCGGTACACCATGCCACGTGCCTACCGCATCACAGCCCACCCCTCGGGTCAGCGCTGCGCATGGCCTCCAGCATACTACAAACACCAAAAACTACTTGCAACTCCCGGATAAAGGACAGGGGCGGTTAATAAGCCGAGAGGGTCCATTGGTTTCGGGCCCAACTCGTGGTAGTAGCTGTTCATGGATCACAAACACAGAACTCAGTTCCTTAGGACGGTTTCAATGAGACAACCCACCATGTACTCCTACATGGCCTTTCACCGCTACCTTTAACAAATCGTGTTCACACATTTAGCTCACACACAGTAGGACATGTTCATCACCATTCCAATTCATCCCCGATGAATCAGACCTGACTCAACTCTAAGCAGTAGCAGGCATGACAAACAAGCATGAATGAGTAGGCACATCAAGCCTCGAAAAACTCCTACTCATGCTAGTGGGTTTCATCTATTTACTGTGGCAATGACAGGTCATGCAGAGGAAAAGGGGTTCAACTACCGAAGCATGTAACAGATGAATCATTGTTGTCCTAATGCAATAAAAGAGAGAAGGAGCGAGAGAGTGGGATTGTATCAGAATGAACAAGGGGGTTTTGCTTTCCTGGCACTTCTGAAGATAGTATAGCTCTTCGTCGGTGTCATCGAACTCATCGTCGGAACAAACGTCTACTGAGGGGAACAACACCGGCAAACAGAGAAGGAACACAATCAATGCAATGCAAGAATATGATGCATGAATGTAACATGGCAATGTGAGTGTGTTGAGCTAATGCAACTAAGAACAGAAGGGTTTGAGCTTATTTGAATCAAGGTTCAACTTCAAACTCAAATAGTGCATTATCATGTTTTGATCTAAACAGCAAGGTTAAGTTGTTTAAACATGCATGAAACCAATACAGATGGATAGATTGCATTTTCTGATAATTTTTCATATATAAAATATTTCATTTGGAGTTACGGTTGAATTTCTATGATTTTTAGAAGTTTAGGACTTTTTCTGGAATTTCTGGTTATTTCGAAAATATCCAGAAAAGATTAACTGTGTCAGCACAGCGTCAGCATGATGTCAGCGAGTCAACAGGGCCGGTCCAGGTCGAACCTGATGTGTGGGCTCCACACGTCAGTGAGATAGTTAGTTAACTAACTAGTTAGGGTTTAGGTTAGTCACTAATCTAACTTTGACCAGGGCTGGGCCCGCATGTCAGCAACCCAAGGGGGTCAAATCCCTGGTCAACTGGGTCAAATAACCGGCGTTTAAACGCTGACGATGACCAGACACGGCGGCGGTGCTCGGGATTGGGCTATGGTGCCCCGTTCGATGCGCGGCTAGGCTCGTTGGAGAGCTCTTGCTGGCGCGCATCGGATGGGGGTGGTAGACAGGCGTGTGGTGGTCGGAGCTGACGACGACGAGCTCGGCAGCGGCGGCCGGTGTTCGGGTGTGCGCGGGAACGCGGCTGCGCTGTGCAAATGGGCGAGGTGAAGTGCTAGAGATGCTCTACACGGTGCAGCGAGCTCGGTGGTCACGCGCCCGGAACCAAATGGTCACTGGGGCGTCGGCGGCGGCGAGCGCAGGCGGCGGCGATTTCGGTCATCAGTGAAACAGTGACTAAAGCTAGAAAACGTCACGGAGACAAGGGGGATACGGTGTAAGAGCTCACGGGGATCGTGTAGGGCAGGTCGGCGAGCTCGGGGAAGGGCCGGAGCAAGCGGGGCAGCGATGGCGATCCCGGCGGCCAAGCGTGGGGAAGACGGTAGATGGCGAGGCGGTTGGGCGTTCGGTGACGCGTGGCTCGACAGAGAGGTAGCAGGCGATGAGGCGGAGCCGATGGGCTTGGCGGTTGGCCGAGGGACGGCCAGAGAGCACGGTGGCAGTAAGCGGCGGCGATGGCCGTGCTCGGGTGTGCGTGAGTGAGAGAGCCAGAGAAGAGGGAGAGTGAGCGAGGGGGTTAGCGGGATCGGGACGACATGGGAAAGTCGTCCACGCGTCCAGGGGCTCATCGGCAAGCAGGATGTGGCCGTGCGTGTGCCAGCGCGCAACAAGCACGCGCCCTCCTACCCACTGGCAGGAGGTGGGAGACGACTGGCAGAGGGCCTGGTGGGCTGGGCTGCACAGTTGGGCCGCCAGGTGGGCCCAGGTAAGTCCTTCTCTCTCTCTCTCTCTCTCTCTTTTCTAATTCTTTATGTTTTCTATTTTTTGTAATTGTTTTGGATTTATTAAAAATGCCGGAGCATTTTCAAAAATCATGAGACTGCTTGTGGCCACTATTTGGATTATTTCCAACAGCAAACATTTCAGTTCATGAATATTTGGACATTTAAAATAATATATAAAATTTAAATGCCCAAATGCAAATAAGCTATGATTTAATTCAGTGCCCAATGTTATCCTAGAAGAATGTGAACCATTTTTGTCAGAGGTTCTAGACCAAGGCAAAGATGATGAACATTTTTGAAGGGCAATTCAGGTTCATTGAAAAAATATTTTAGTAACCCTAGTTGGATTAAGTGGTACTGGGGGTTTCTGCCATCCCCATTTCAAGTTTCTGAGAAATTTTAACATGATGCAACACCAGATGCTAGCACTGACTAGGGTTGTGACAACTCACCCCCACTAACAAGAATCTCATCCCGAGATTCAAGCGTAGGGTAAGATGAAGGGGGAACGCAACTAACACAATCTTCACGACCCAGGTTGCACTTCATAAGAACGTTGATTCAATCATCATCTTTGTCTCGACGTCTTGCTCTGAGAACTCCAACCAACATGACAACGAGAGGAAAGGGAAAACTCTAGAAGGATCGATCTTCTCGAAGATCGAACAACCGACGATCAACTCATGGAAGGAGACATAGAACATCTCCCGAGCTAAGACACGAAGCATACATCCAAAGGGATGGAGTGAAACAGATGACGAAGGTTCACTAGGTAGGCAACAATTCCACACTGAAGAAGATGGTGGACGGGGTCTAAGTAATGAGGAGTTAGTTGCCATGATTCCATAATGGGACACCTTGGGGGAGGTGACTCGTATAACTATTCCCTTGAGTGGAAAAAAGAATTACCTTTGATATAGAAATCATTGAAACTCTCTAAACCAGCCTAAGGAAAATCACAAACGATCGGTTGAAGGAGTTTGGAGAAATGGCATACTCAGTTTGGAAAGAGAACTAAAGTTATAAGACAACCCAACAAACGGAAAGCACATTCCATATGATGCCGAGGATATAACCCAGTGACTGAGCGTGCTCTCAAGAACTTGAGCATTTCCCTACTCATCAAGGTCTTACCAACATCTGTGTTGAGGATCCTGGCAACACATCACACTACCATGACGAATAGTGATGGACGGTGCAGATCAAAGGAAGACAACACTTTCTCAGATTTGTCCTTAGCAATGCCATGGAACAAAACCTGGATGATCGACCGAGAGACATTTAGCACTCTGCTTCTAATGGTCTCCTTGATGTGATGGGTTGGTATCTAGAACATCAAGTAAAAGGTCAGACTTCGGGAGCTCAAGAATCCATAAGGAATAACTATGGAAGTAAATCCTACGAAATCCTTATGGGGAGATGGCCAACTTTCTTAATCAAAAACTACAATAATAGGTCTTCCGGCTGGGTGAGTTGGCCATGACATCCACTTTACCGGTTACAGAGAGACCAATATTATAGTTCTTGGGAAACGTTCCAACCATCATATCTGCCTGGGATTCAGATCTGGTTGGTGTCAAGATATTCCAGACCCATCAAGTCTAGAGATAAAAATGAAAGTTTGCAACACAAATCGACGAGATGGCGTTGCAAGATTCTCGAGGGATGAACTACGATAGCAAGCTCAAAACATGAGTTGGTTCTGCTACAAACATGTGAACACGCTGTTGCCAGACAAACATGATCACATGGTAGTCTTACAACAAAATGTTACCGAAATCTGGTAGGGAACCATCATTGAGGATATCAGAATTTTGTGCATGAACTAGTATTCGCACGGCAACTCCTTTTCCTCGAACAAATCAATCAATGGCTTGGGGTGCTTGGGATGCATATAGAATGAAGGTTGCAAGTCTCCAAACCACAGAATACTTTGCACATATGCATGACCGATTTGGGATGATTCCAGAGGAAGCAACATTGACTTTCTTGAATTCCATGGCGACAACTTGCATCAAATGCACATGAGTTAGAGGAAGTCACTTCTTTCATCTGGACATATGCTTCATGCACGGGACATGCAGGTAATGCTTATTTAAGTTTCCAACACTAGCTTGATGTCCAACAAAATCATGGAGAAGATAGGAATGTTGTCGATGGGCTCAACAACAATCCATCCAGGCTTCCACATAAGTGGAATTCCAGAATTATGTGAACAAGGTGATAGCATTGGTCAGACCCAAAAGATATAATGGTGTATGCTCGAGGGACAACCGCGAGTAAGACAATATTACGAACATCGTTGGTTCTGATTTGATTTGACAATTGCCCATACTCAAATCAAGGTTTGGACAAGACAATAGATCCAATCACTGATCACGAGGACCAATTGATGAGGATATCATCTTTCTTCAACACACACACACACAAAAGATATCCCTTAGGGATGAACTAAGTCAGGTAAGCTTTTATCTTCCAACTCTCCAAGTTGTTGTTTAGCTTAACCAACTAGCTCAGGGTATCCAACACAGATTCTTGGAGAAAGGGTGGTTTACAAGAAAACCAACTTGATCACGAACTCAGCATAGCGGTCAGGTGATGACCTGGTGATACTTCCGAGAAGATACTCGGAAAATCATGAACCACCGATATGTTACTAAGCTCGAGAACAATCTTGTTCTTCAGGCAAGACGATATGATCAAAAGAGCAAGGAATTAACATAATCCAAACTCATTGTTTGAAGAGTGCATCAAGAAAATGGACTAGGTAGCACAATCTATCTTAGAATGATGATTCAATAACCAACATGCTAAGAATAAAATTATTGTCCTTTAACTACTAAGCAACACGGTTGCTAGGAGTATTAATTTCACACATCAAAATTCACTTGTCGGTATTCCGGATACAACAACACGGGACCGAGGAATGAATAGTGATGGCAAGAGGTATCATGCTACCTCTGAGCATGCGTTGGTTTTCCTTTGAAGAGGAAAGGGTGATGCAGCAAAGTAGCGTAAGTATTTCCCTCAGTTTTGAGAACCAAGGTATCAATCCAGTAGGAGGATACACGCAAATTGCCTCGTACCTACACAAACAAATAAGAACCTTGCAACCAACGCGATAAAGGGGTTGTCAATCCCTTCACGGCCACTTGCAAAAGTGAGATCTGATAGAGATAATAAGGTAAATATTTTTGGTATTTTTATGATATAGATTGGAAAGTAAAGATTGCAAAGTAAAATAGATCGGAAACTTATATGATGGAGAATAGACCCGGGGGCCATAGGTTTCACTAGTGGCTTCTCTCAAGATAGCATAATCTACGGTGGGTGAACAAATTACTGTCGACCAAATGATAGAAAAGCGCATATTTATGAGAATATCTAGGCATGATCATGTATATAGGCATCACGTCCATGTCAAGTAGACCGAAACGATTCTGCATCTACTACTATTACTCCACACATCGACCGCTATCCAGCATGCATCTAGAGTATTAAGTTCATAAGAATAGAGTAACGCATTAGGCAAGATGACATGATCTAGAGGGATAAACTGAAGCAATATGATATAAACCCCATATTTTTATCCTCGATGGCAACAATACAATACGTGCCTTGCTGCCCCTGCTGTCACAGGGAAAGGACACCGCAAGATTGAACCCAAAGCTAAGCACTTCTCCCATTGCAAGAAAGATCAATCTAGTAGGCCAAACCAAACTGATAATTCAAAAAGACTTGCAAAGATATCAAATCATACATATAAGAATTCAGAGAAGAACCAAATATTGTTCATAGATAATCTTGATCATAAACCCACAATTCATCGGATCTCGACAAACACACCGCAAAAAGAATTACATCGAATATATCTCCAAGGGAATCCATGAGAACTTTGTATTAAGATCCAAAGAGAGAGAAGAAGCCATCTAGCTAATAACTATGGACCCGAAGGTCTGCGGTAAACTACTCACACATCATCGGAGAGTCTATGGTGTTGATGTAGAAGCCCTCCGTGATCGATTCCCCCTCCGGCGGAGCGCCGAAAAAGGCCCCAAGATGGGATCTCGTGGGTACAGAAGGTTGCGGTGGTGGAAATAGGGTTTCGTGGTGCTCTCGGATGTTTTCGGGGTATATGAGTATATATAGGCGAAAGAAGTAGGTCGGTGGAGCCACGAGGGGCCCACGAGGGTGGGGGGCACGCCTACCCCTGGGCGCGCCTCCCTGCCTCGTGGCCGCCTCGTTGCTTCCTTGACGTCCACTCCAAGTCTCCTGGATCACGTTTGTTCCAAAAATAACTCCCCCGAAGGTTTCATTCCGTTTGGATTCCATTTGATATTCCTTTTCTGTGAAACACTGAAATAGGCAAAAAACAACAATTTGCACTGGGCCTTTGGTTAGTAGGTTAGTTCCAAAAATAATATAAAAGTGTATAATAAATCCCATTAAACATCCAAAACAAATAATATAATGGCATGGAACAATCAAAAATTATAGATACGTTGGAGAGTTATCAAGCATCCCCAAGCTTAATTCCTGCTCGTCCTCGAGTAGGTAAATGATAAAAACAGAATTTTTGATGTGGAATGCTTCCTAACATAATCTTCAATGTAATTTTCTTTATTGTGGCATGAATGTTCAGATCCGAATGATTCAAGATAAAAGTTTAATATTGACATAAACATGATAATACTTCAAGCATACTAACTAAGCAATTATGTCTTCTCAAAATAACATGGCCAAAGAAAGTTCATCCCTACAAAATCATATAGTTTGGTCATGCTCCATTTTCGTCACACAAAAATGCTCTCATCATGCACAACCCCGATGACAAGCCAAGCAATTGTTTTATACTTTAGTAATCTGAAACTTTTTCAACCTTCACGCAATACATGAGCGTGAGCCATGGATATAGCACTATGGGTGGAATAGAATATAATGATGGGGGTTATGTGGAGAAGACAAAAAAGGAGAAAGTCTCACATTGACGCGGCTAATCAACGGGCTAGGGAGATGCCCATCAATTGAAGTCAATGCAAGGAGTAGGGATTGCCATGCAACGGATGCACTAGAGCTATAAATGTATGAAAGCTCAACAAAAGAAACTAAGTGGGTGTGCATCCGACTTGCTTGCTCTCGAAGACCTAGGGCATTTGAGGAAGCCCATCGTTGGAATATACAAGCCAAGCTCTTATAATGAAAAATTGCCACTAGTATATGAAAGTGACAAAATAAGAGACTCTCTATCATGAAGGTCATGGTGCTACTTTGAAGCACAAGTGTGGAAAAGGATAGTAACATTGTCCCTTTTATTTTAATTTATTTTTGGGCCTTTCTTCTTTTTTTGGCCTTTCTCTTTTTTTGGGACAATGCTCTAATAATGATGATCATCACACTTCTATTTATTTACAACTCAAAGATTACAACTCGATACTTAGAACAAAATATGACTCTACATGGATGTCTCCGGCGGTGTACCGGGAATGAATCAAGAGTGACATGTATGATGAATTATGCATGGTGGCTTTGCCAAAAATACGATGTCAACTACATGATCATGCAAGGCAACATGACAATGATGAAGCGTGTCATAATAAATGAAATGGTGGAAATTTGCATGGCAATATATCTCGGAATGGCTATGGAAATGCCATAATAGGTAGGTATGGTGGCTGTTTTGAGGAAGATATAAGGAGGTTTATGTGTGATAGAGCCTATCATATCACGGGGGTTGGATGCACCGGCGAAGTTTGCACCAACTCTCAAAGTGAGAAATGGCAATGCACGGTACCGAAGAGGCTAGCAATGATGGAAGGGTGAGAGTGCGTATGATCCATGGACTCAACATTAGTCATAAAGAACTCACAGACTTATTGCAAAAATCTACAAAGTCATCAAAAACCAAGCACTACGCGCATGCTCCTAGGGGGATAGATTGGTAGGAAAAGACCATCGCTCGTCCCCGACTGCCACTCATAAGGATGACAATCAAAGAACACCTCATGTTTCAAATTTGTTACACAACGGTTACCATACATGCATGCTACGGGACCTCCAAACTTCAACACAAGTATTTCTCAAATTCACAACTACTCAACTAGCACAACTTTAATATCACCACCTTCATATCTCAAAACAATCATCAAGTATCAAACTTCTCATAGTATTCAATGCACTCTATATGAAAGTTTTTATTATATCCATCTTGGATGCCTATCATATTAGGACTAATTTTATAGCCAAAGCAAATTAACATGCTGTTCTAAGGGACTCTCAAAATAATTTAAGTGAAGCATGAGAGATCAATAATTTCTATAAAATAGAACCACCACCGTGCTCTAAAAAGATATAAGTGAAGCACTAGAGCAAAATTATCTAGCTCAAAAGATATAAGTGAAGCACATAGAGTATTCTAATAAATTCCGATTCATGTGTGTCTCTCCCAAAAGGTGTGTATAGCAAGGATGATTGTGGTAAACTAAAAAGCAAAGATTCAAATCATACAAGATGCTCCAAGCAAAACACATATCATGTGGTGAATAAAAATATAGCATCAAGTAAAGCTACCGATGGACGAAGACAAATGTGGGGATGCCTTCCGAGGCATCCCCAAACTTTGGCTTTTGGTTGTCCTTTAATTTTACTGTGGGGTGCCTTGGGAATCCCCAAGCTTAGGCTCTTTCCACTACTTATTCCATAATCCATCAAATCTTTACCCAAAACTTGAAAACTTCACAACACAAAACTCAACAGAAAATCTAATGAGCTCCGTTAGCGAAATGAAACAAACCACCACTTTAAGGTACTGTAATGAACACATTATTTATTTATATTGGTGTTAAACCTTACTGTATTCCAACTTCTCTATGGTTCATACCCCCCGATACTAGCCATAGATTCATCAAAATAAGCAAACAACACACGAAAAACAGAATCTGTCAAAAACAGAACAGTCTGTAGTAATCTGTATCAAACGAAACTTTCTGTAACTCACAAATTCTACCAAAATAGGACAACCTAAATAATTTGTTTATTGATCTACTGCAATTGGAATCAATATTTTATCACGTTCTGGTGATTTTTAACAATTGTTTTCGTTAGGAGAAAGTTTCCGACTTTTTCAGCAAGATCAAATAACTATCATCCAAGAAGATGCTATAGGTTTTACTTGGCACAAACACTAATTAAAACATAAAACCACATCTAACCAGAGGCTAGATCAATTATTTATTAATAAAAATCAAGAAACAAAAATAAAATTGGGTTGCCTCCCAACAAGCGCTATCGTTTAACGCCCCTAGCTAGGTATAAAGGCAAGAATAGATCTAGGTATTATCATCTTTGGTATGCAATTCTTCAATAGAACACTTATAACCCTTAGAAGGTTCCTTCTTTTTTTTAATGATGAAACTCCGAGGCAAGAAATCTAGAAATTCATTTGTAGCAAAAGGTTCCTTAATGATAGCGAAAAAATTGGGGTGAACACTTATGGATTTGAGATCCGCATTTTCCTTACTAGAAGATTCACCCTTATTTTTAGGAACATACATCAATTTGGCAACTTTGGCATTAGGAGAATTTGGAGTATTTCTTGCGGAGGAAAAGACAGACCCTAAGTTGGTAATAATATCCTCAAGTTTATCAATTCTTGTGGAATCTTGATCTATCTTTTCGTTAACTATGGGTTCCTTTTCTTTAAAAAATTTCAGAGTAACTCCTACCTTAGATCCATATTGGGTAATTTGGTTGTGGATCTTTTTATCCAAATTTTCAATTGACTCTATAGTGGCAACTTTATTTTCAATAATTTCAAGCCTTTGTATCACATGTTCCAAAGTTAAAATAGTTCCATTAACCAAAAGAGGTGGTGGGCCAAACAAATCCATCATATCATTATAAGAATCAAAAGTATGGCTACCCAAGAAATTCCCTCCGGTAATGGTATCAAGAATATATCTATTCCAAGGAGTGATGCCTACATAAAAATTGCAAAGAAGAACGGAAGTAGATTGCTTCCTAGTGGACCTATTCTAAGCATTGCAAATTCTCTACCAAGCGTCTTTTAGATTTTCTCCCTCCCTCCGTTTAAAATTAAGAACTTCATGATCGGGAGTACTAATAATGATAGAAGGACTAGACATGACGACGAAACAAACGATCTAACACACGGACACACAAGAGGCAAGCGAAAAGAGACGAACGGAAAAAGAGGGCGAATAAAACGGCAAAGGTGAAGTGGGGGAGAGGAAAACAAGAGGCAAATGGCAAATAATGTAATGCGACGGATAAGAGTTTGTGATGGGTACTTGGTATATCTTGACTTGTGCGTAGATCTCCCCGGCAACGGCGCCAGAAATCCGCACATTGGCGGGAGATCAAATCTTGACTTGACTTGGCGTAAACCTCCCCGGCAACGGCGCCAGAAATCCTTCTTGCTACCTCTTGAGCATGCATTGGTTTTCCCTTGAAGAGGAAAGGGTGATGCAGCAAAGTAGCGTAAGTATTTCCCTCAGTTTTTGAGAACCAAGGTATCAATCCAGTAGGAGGATACACGCAAATCGCCTCGTACCTACACAAACAAATAAGAACCTTGCAGCCAATGCGATAAAGGGGTTGTCAATCCCTTCACGGCCACTTGCAAAAGTGAGATCTGATAGAGATAATAAGGTAAATATTTTTGGTACTTTTATGATATAGATTGGAAAGTAAAGATTGCAAAGTAAAATAGATCGGAAACTTATATGATGGAGAATAGACCCGGGGGCCATAGGTTTCACTAGTGGCTTCTCTCAAGATAGCATAATCTATGGTGGGTGAACAAATTACTGTCGAGCAATTGATAGAAAAGCGCATAGTTATGAGAATATCTAGGCATGATCATGTATATCGGCATCACGTCCGTGCCAAGTAGACCGAAACGATTCTTCATCTACTACTATTACTCCACACATCGACCGCTATCCAGCATGCATCTAGAGTATTAAGTTCATAAGAATAGAGTAACGCATTAGGCAAGATGACATGATGTAGAGGGATAAACTCAAGCAATATGGTATAAACACCCATCTTTTTATCCTCGATGGCAACAATACAATACGTGCCTTGCTGCCCCTGCTGTCACTGGGAAAGGACACCGCAGGATTGAACCCAAAGCTAAACACTTCTCCCATTGCAAGAAAGATCAATCTAGTAGGCCAAACCAAACTGATAATTCGAAGAGACTTGCAAAGATATCAAATCATACATATAAGAATTCAGAGAAGAACCAAATATTGTTCATAGATAATCTTGATCATAAACCCACAATTCATCAGATCTCAACAAACACACCGCAAAAAGAATTCCATCGAATAGATCTCCAAGAGAATGGATCACGTGTGTTCCAAAAATAACTCTCCCGAAGGTTTCATTCCGTTTGGATTCCGTTTGATATTCCTTTTCTGCGAAACATTGAAATAGGCAAAAAAAACAGCAATTTGCACTAGGCCTTTGGTTAGTAGGTTAGTCCCAAAAATAAGTGTATAATAAAGCCCATTAAACATCCAAAACAAATAATATAATAGCATGGAACAATAAAAAATTATAGATACATTGGAGACGTATGATATCACTGTGTCAAGAATTCATAAGAGGTGGTGCAATTCTCATGACATTCCTGACATAAAGAGGGCAACACTCGAAGGTAGTACAGAACAAAAGCTGGATTGCTAATTTGATTTGCGGAGTACAACGACTTTGACCCAATCCTGCATATGGATAAGGTACTGGAGTTTGTTTCTCCTAGTCATTCCGAGATAGAATGGCTTGACGGAACACAAGAGTAAAGGGCATCGATGAACACGAATGCACGACTACTCCTGACAATCAACTGATAGACGGGGGTCGGAATACAATTAAAGAGGGACAACTCAAAGGAACATATAATTTTCTGAGTTGTTGATGCATATATTAGTATCTTGAACGAGTTCAACATATTTCTTCCGGATAACCCATGTCGAAAGGTAGAACTGGCAGAGTCACAACATAGAATCGAGAACTCATGAAGAGCACTCTCATTGTGATCCTTTGGTTCAACGAGGAACTTCTACCATAGGTAGTTCATGGTATTTGGAAGAAAGAAATACCACAGACATCAAGGTCTATCGCAAAGGTGACTAATATCCTAAAGGAACTAGCAAACACTATCAACATGAAGTAAGTAGTGTGATTCTCGGGTTCAAAAACCCAGGAGTAGAATACCTACCAACTAAAAGGCATCATGGGATGCTTTCGAGAATGATGGCCAGAATCATCACACTGGTAACTCAAAACATGGCTAGATTACTAGGTGGTTTCCTAAGACACCTAGGGTCATAATAATAGCTCCAACATATATACCGAGGCAATGAAGTACCTCAACACACTCGTTAGTGTGGTTAATCTGGCCCAAAAGGATCATCGGGAACGGAATGAAGGGATTTGCAAATGCATCAGACTATTTAGAAAACTGGGATGACTCAGACAACATAACAGCTGTAAATGCTCAAAAGATTTGAGACATCCTGCAAAATAGTGGCATGACCACTGAACATCACAATATCAAGGTTCTGAGGCCAGCTATGAACATACGGAAGTAGTAGAAACTGAAATGAGACTTGAATCCATCAATCCTGTAAGTCTATGGATTAGTAACACATGATCCTGATAGAAAGAAGAGAAAGCCTAGTTCCTTAACCCCGTAGGAAATATAGGATGACTCGGATCAGAAGGCATAAGGTAAAGGAGTAAAAAGAGCCTTACGTTCCCTTCCACAATCAATTCCCTTATATAACTAAAGCATTTCTAGACTCAACTTCGACCAGTTTGGCCTGGTAATCCTACAGGCTGTCAGGCTCTGATACCAAAGCTGTCGGGACCCTGATCCTAAGTCACACCAATCTAGCATGTAACACATCATATCACTTTGCGGCCTCACACACGGTATTCCCACGGGTGCCACCTTACCTGGCCTGGGACCGTTTGCGCCTCTTGGCTCACGTATATGATAGTGTCGCTAGCATCCATATGACAGAGAACCCGGGCCGACATGACTAGTCGTGAATCCAAAGTGGCACTAACTTACAGGGACAGGCATACATGACCCAGCAACGAACGTGTCGGTCATCAACGTATGAACCCAAGTCGTAGCAAGCTACAAGGACTTAAAGGAACAACGCGTGACATTTCCCCGAAGGGACAGACACAGGAATGAAGAAGGACACATGTCGGCCAGCCTAAGTGTTCCGGAGCAGTAGCAAGCTACCGTGGCTCAGTGGAAGCACTAGGAGACATTTCCCGGTAAGAGAGGCTACCAAGAATAAACAACTAGGTTGTCGGATCCCACACATACCAAGCATTTCAATAACATACACACAATATGCTCGATATGTGCAAATACAACATGGCATCACAACAAAACTCTACGACTCAAAGTATTTATTCATTAGGCTCCGAAGAGCCAGATATTACAAAGATGGGTCTGATGACCCAGCATTCAAGTCATACAAGCAACAAGCACAAGCGGAAGCTTAACTTGTCTGAGTACAGACAACTACAAAAGAAAAGGCTGAGAAGCCTGACTATCTACAAGACCCTGCCGAGGGCACAAGATCGTAGCTGAGGTAACAAGCTAAACATCGAAGCCCACGCGGAACTACTAGCGAGACTGAAGTCTCTCTACAAAAACATAAATTAAGCAAACGTGAGTACAAATGTACCCAGCAAGATTTACATCAGAACTAGCTACATATGCATCAGTATCAACAAAGGGGGCGGTGGAGTTTAACTGCAGCAAGCCAGCTTTGACTCGGTGGCTATCCTGAACTATGACTGCAAGTAACTCTTTTGAGGTGGCGCACACGAGTCCACATATTCACCATATCAATACACCACTATGGATCCGCTCCCGCCTCCCTACGAGAAGGCCATCCATAGCACTCACGCTTATCTTGCGCATTTTAGAGTATCCACTTTCACTTGTCTATGAACTGTATAGGCAACCCAGAGGTCCTTTACTGCGGACGCGGCTATTCGAATAGATGATGTTAACCCTGCAGGGGTGTACTTCTTCACACAAGCTCTCGCCACTTATCGCCATGTACATGTCATGTATCTCGGCAACCTTCAAGCGGAAGCTTGGCGAGGGTGTCAGCCACGACCTGACTAACCACACAAGTCCCTAGTCCAGGTTTATCGCCTATTCAGGTTCTATCCGTAGGGAGTCCGACCGAGGTTTCCACGTACGGCCCCGAAAGATGTGTGCAGGTTTCCCGAGGCACCAAACGGGCGTCCTGGTACACCATGCCACGTGCCTACCGCATCACAGCCCACCCCTCGGGTCAGTGTTGTGCATGGCCTCCAGCATACTACAAACATCAGAAACTACTTGCAACCCCCGGACAGAGGACATGGGTGGTTAATAAGCCGAGAGGGTCCATTGGTTTCAGGCCCAATGCGTGGTAGTAGCTGTTCATGGATCACAAACACAGAACTCAGTTCCTGAGGACGGTTTCAATGAGACAACCCACCATGTACTCCTACATGGCCTCTCACCGCTACCTTTACCAAATCGTGTTCACACATTTAGCTCACACACAGTAGGACATGTTCATCACCATTCCAATTCATCCCCGATGAATCAGACCTGACTCAACTCTAAGCAGTAGCAGGCATGACAAACAAGCATGAATGAGTAGGCACATCAGGGCTCAAACAACTCCTACACATGCTAGTGGGTTTCATCTATTTACTGTGGCAATGATAGGTCATGCAGAGGAAAAGGGGTTCAACTACCGCAGCATGTAACAGATGAATCATTGTTGTCCAATACAATAAAAGAGAGCAGGAGCGAGAGAGTGGGATTGTATCGGAATGAACAAGGGGGTTTTTCTTGCCTGGCACTTCTGAAGATAGTATAGCTCTTCGTCGTTGTCATCGAACTCATCGTCGGAACAAACGTCTACTGAGGGGGAACAACACCGGCAAACAGAGAAGGAACACAATCAATGCAATGCAATAATATGATGCATGAATGTAACATGGCAATATGAGTGTGTTGAGGTAATGCAACTAAGAACAGAAGGGTTTGAGCTTATTTGAATCAAGGTTCAACTTCAAACTCAAATTATGAAATCAAATAGTGCATTATCATGTTTTGATCTAAACAACAAGGTTAAGTTGTTTAAACATGCATGAAACCAGTATAGATGGATAGATTGAATTTTTCTGATAATATATATAAAATATTTCATTTGGAGTTACGGTTGAATTTCTATGATTTTGAGAAGTTTAGGACTTTTTCTGGAATTTCTGGTTATTTCGAAAATATCTAGAAAAGATTAACTGCGTCAGCACAGCGTCAGCATGACGTCAGCGAGTCAACATGGCCGGTCCAGGTCAAACCTGACGTGTGGCGTCCACACGTTAGTGACTTAGTTAGTTAACTAACTTGTTAGGGTTTAGGTTAGTCACTAATCTAACTTTGACCAGGGCTGGGCCCGCATGTCAGCGACCCAGGGGGTCAAATCCCTAGTCAACTGGGTCAAATCACCGGCGTTTAAACGCCGGCGACGACCAGACGCGGGAGCGGTGCTCGGGATTGGGCTATGGTGTCCCGTTCGATGAACGGCTAGGCTCGTTGGAGAGCTCTTGCCGGCGCGCATCGGATGGGGGTGGTAGACGGGCGTGTGGTGGCCGGAGCTGGCGGCAACGAGCTCGGCAGCGGCGGCCGGCATTCGGGTGTGCGCGGGAACGCGGCTGCGCTGTGCAAACGGGCGAGGCGAAGCGCTAGAGATGCTCTACGCGGTGCAGCGAGCTCGGTGCTCACGCGCCCGGAACCAAATGGTCATCGCCGGGGCGTCGGCGGCGGCGAGCGCAGGCGGCGGCAGGTTTCAGTCATCGGCAAAACGGCGACTAAAGCTAGCAAACCTCATGGAGACAAGGGGGATACGGTGTAAGAGCTTACGGGGATCGTGTAGGGCAGGTCGGCGAGCTCGGGGAAGGGCCGGAGCAAGCGGGGTGGCGATGGCGATCTCTGCGGCCGAGCGTGGAGAAGACAGTCGATGGCGAGGCGGTAGGGCGTTCGGTGACGCGTGGCTCGACGGAGAGGTAGCAGGCGATGAGGCGGAGCAGATGGGATTGGCGGTTGGCCGAGGGACGGCCAGAGAGCGCGGTGGCAGTGAGCGGCGGCGACGGCCGTGCTCGGGTGTGCGTGAGTGAGAGAGCCAGAGAAGAGAGAGAGTGAGCCAGGGGGTCAGCGGGATCGGGACTACACGGGAAAGTCATCCACGCGTCCAGGGGCTCGTCGGCAAGCAGGAGGTGGCCGCGCGTGTGCCAGCGCGCGGCGAGCACGCGCCCTCCTTCCCACTGGCAGGAGGTGGGAGACGACTGGCAGAGGGCCTGGTGGGCTCGGCTGCACAGCTGGTCCGCCAGGTGGGCCCAGGTAAGTCCTTCTCTCTCTCTCTCTCTCTTTTCTAATTCTTTATGTTTTCTATTTTCTGTAATTGTTTTGGATTTATTAAAAGTGCCAGAGTATTTTCAAAAACCACGAGACTCCTTGTGGCCACCGTTTGGATTATTTCCAACAGCAAACATTTCAGTTCATGAATATTTGGATATTTAAAATAATATATAAAATTTAAATGCCCAAATGCAAATAAGGTATGATTTAATTCAGTGACCCAATGTTGTCCTAGAAGAATTTGAACCATTTTTGTTAGAGGTTCTAGATCAAGGCAAAGCTGATGAACATTTTTGAAGGACAATTCAGGTTCATTGAAAAAATATTTTAGTAACCCTAGTTGGATTAAGTGGTGCTGGGGGTTTCTGCCATCCCCATTTCAAGTTTCTTAGAAATTTTAACATGATGCAACACCAGATGCTAGCACTGACTAGGGTTGTGACACAAGCACAGCCCGGACACTCGTGTGGCAGTTTCATGTGTAGAGTAGTCTAGGGTAGCGTGTACTGTGCCTGTAAGTTTAAAATCGTTGGGGACGGCTCCATGCTTTTTTAATTAAAATAATCTTCTGACCCTACCTCTCATCCTGGTGATTGTAGTTTGCACGCTCATCTGGTCAAGACGGGAATATATATTTTAATTTGTGGTGGGGTAAATGTTAGAGGTTGCAGCAAATATAGAGTATACAACAAGCTATCCCTCCCGCACGCGGTGGACGGACATGCAGCAGTGGATTCGATACTGTAGAAGTAGTAGTAACATCATTGTTCGTCTTCTCGAAGAGGCGAAGAGCCAAGCGCAACCCGAACGTGATAGTTGCGAACGCTCGCCACAGTGTGTTTGGTTGCATTCTCATCTCAGCATAGTTGTTCCCTCTTCGTGCATGCTCATCCCAGCACCCCTCTTCATGCATGCTCATGTGTATTTATGTTAAGCTAGTGTGGACTCATGCACCCTTCATACACCCTACCAAACATCAAAGCATCAAAGCAGATCACAAAGCATCCAGGCCCGCGTGCCATCCACCAAATCACAGCGAGGTGCTACAGTCGAGACTCACCGGTCACCCCGGTGTGGCCGTCATGACCCGTCATATCACAAAACCCACACCTTTACCAGTAGTGGTAAAGTGGCCTCGAAGTGGCCTCGAAGTTGGACTGGACGAAGCAACCATCATTTCACTGGAATGCTCATTGAAGCCCTTTCTCCCCTTTCTTGAAGAAAACCTCACTCCAGGCTACTCACTTCTGCCATTTTTCATCTGTACCGAGGAAGGAAAGGTGGGCGAATCAGTGATGCTACTATATTTTCATTCCAAGAATCTTATTTTTGCGAAGCACCGACCGATTCTCACAACCTATTCTTTTCCCGTTTTCATTGCGATTGTGGTTTCCTTTCGATTGCTTTTTGTTTGTCAGTTCATTGATGGATCCTGGAGCACTAGGGAAACTCTCTAGGAAGCGAGCACCAACCAGCGAGTTGACCATGTTGGCGGGCCAACCCATGGAGACAAAGAACTCCAAGAAACAAGCAATGGCCAAAGAGTTGACGATGTTGGCGGATGAACTCCTCAAAGAAAGTTGGAAGAACAGCAAGGGCCCCACCATGCCTACCCCAGAAACTCTAATGGCCACCTATGCGAGGCTCAAGGCCGAGTTTGAGGAGATAGTCACCGTTGAGAAGCAGTATTCCCCTGGCAAGGTGATGGCCCCCATCGAGGACGAGGAGATGCCCCCCGGAGGGATGGGATCCCCCGGTGAGCTGCACAAGGTAAAAAATAATGGCTTACCATAGTTGTGGTTTTTGATTATTTGCAATGTGCTTGCTAATATGTTAGGGTTGAGCAGGTGCCCGTGGACGTCCTTGATGATTCCGATGTCGCGGCCCGTCCTGTGGACAACACCCCAGAGATTGTTTTCGATGTCGCGGTCCATCCTGTTGACATCGCCCAGGAGATAGATTCCGATGCCGCTGTCCATCCTGTGGACATTGCCCCAGAGATCATTCCGATGTCGCGGTGGACATCGCCCCAGAGATCGGTTCCCATGCCGCTGTCCGTGCTGTGCTCATTGCCCGAGAGATCGATGACAAGAAATAGTTGGTCGCACTAATCCTTCAGGGTAGTTTGCATTGTGTTTAATTACCAAAACGATGCGTGTTATCAAACCATCTTAGCGCTAGTGCACAGTCTTGTGTGGGCGGTACTTGCTACTTTTGTTTGATAGTGAATCATGCGAACCCTCTCCGAGTTGTGGAAACAGATGTATCCTCACCAACTTTTGATGTAATATATGGCATGCTTAGATGTAAGTTTGAATTGTTTATCATATCAGCAGGGCTTGTTTGATGATTCTTGGTGTTAGTAGGGTAGCTACTGTGCGAGCTATAGTACTTCCAAAACACTCACCGAAGAGAAATGTTGGGGCTGATGGGCTCGTGGTACGCTTATACTGATCCGTCGTCGATCGGCCAATAGCCCAAGCTCCTAAAATTGTAGGCTTAGTGATCGATCAAACAATAGTCGACACGGATAGATTCGGCCTCCTTTGGTTTGTAGGAATTTTATAGGAATTCTATAGGATAGGATTTGCAAAGGAAAAATTCCTTTGAAGCCCTTTGGTTTGTAGGAATGGATTCCTATTCCTATGTAGGATAGGAATAAATCCTTCACATTTTTGAGGGAAAAAAACATTAGCCTAGACTCAATGGAAAAAATCCTATCCTATGCACCAAATGACATCTCTTCCTCTACAGGAATTGAGATGCATGTCATCTCACTTCCTATGATTTTTCTATTCCTATAAAATGTCTATCCTGTGAACTAAAGGAGGCCTGAAACGGAGGGAGTACAAATCCTAGGCAGGCTAGTTTGTCCTAGTGGGTTTCAGTGATATGACGTGCTACAGTGTCGTCCAGTCTTCGCGTGTGGTAGCAGTACTGCGGGTACAATAAGTTTTCTTGAAGAAGCAGAATTCAACAAAGTCATGTTGGTTCCTTCATCCGATCAACTTATAGTGGGAAAGGTTGGGCCTGCGCTATGACCGGGGTGGACCAGGATAATTTTGTGCATGGCAGGTGGACCAGGATGGTCGACGTCCCACATGTCGGCGAATGAAAGTATTCTTTCCGATATAGTGGACGAGCAACGAGTATTCATTGTTTATTTTTGATGAAAGCTATTGTCTCCACTGTTACGATGGAGGAGTGTGAAACATGGCAGCCCAGTGAACTTGGCATGTGCACCACTCCCTCCTTCCTCATGTAATACTACCATAGTGTTGACTATAAGGTTGGCTATAAGGTTACAACTTTTTCTCACTTTCTCTCTATCTATTTCCTCTCAAATGTTTTTTACCTTTCTTTTTTAGACACAATTGTTTTTGATGCCTCTTTTTTATAGAATTAGTTTTTTTATACCTAGGAGCACGTGTAGAGACAGGCTCTTGCAGATCCCACTCCTTGACTTTGTCAATGCCTCTCTCTCCTCCACATAAGGCTGGTCATAGTGGGAGTAACTTAGCAAGTAACATAACACACTTCAAGAAAAGTTTGCTTATGTGGCATATAGTTAATGAGGAGAGAGGTGTTTGGAGTAACATAATATGTTACTGTAACATAACGCGTCCCAAGACAAAATGAGTCTATGTCTTAATAAATGATGGCTTGCATGATACTATACATATGTTACTCCCCACTATGAATGTAGTAACATATACTAGTAACATATGCATGTTACTAGTCTAAGTTACTCCCCACTATGACTAGCCTAAGCGGGATTAGGGCATGTACAATGGTTCTATTGTAGGGATGCCACATAGGATAAATGATGAGGTGGAGGAAAGAGAAATCATAAGAAAAGGCTTGTCTTCTCTTATTTAAGAGAAGACAAGAGATGATCTCTTAGCACAATATGTTTCACCATGTTTTTAGGAATAAGTAGTTATTGAAGATAAGGCTAAGAGATGATCCCATTGTACACATGTTTTTTTGTTCATCTCTAAATTACATGCAAGACTTATGATAAGACTATCTTATCAACCATGGTACATTTATCAACCATGGTACTACTTGCTATGAATGCGGGCAGCTGGCGTCTGAGAGCATCCACAATGTATCATTCTGCTGCCTCTAGACCTGCCTCTAAGCCCTTAGAGGCTGTCGCAATACACTGCTGGACCAAGCCTCTAGGGAAAATTCTCTAGCGTTGCCTCTAACACAAGAGGCTGCCTCTAAGCCATTTCTTTTCACTAAAATAATTCCCTGGCCCTACTTACAATCCCTGTAGCACATATATTTGTTCAGATTTGGCCTGAGATGGTTGGAGAGAGTAAATATTTTATGTTACATATGGGCTCCACCTTAGAGGCTGCATGCCATAGCTATACATTGCGTTTCTTTTAACACACTATATATTGCGTTACATATGCCTTGAGGGGGAGCGCGCGGGGGGAGGTGGTGGGGTGGGGCGGTTCTGGTGTGCCAGGGCGGTCAGAAGCGGGCTTGGAAGCGGTCCGAACTCCTGCATGGCCCACCTCACATTATCACCACATATATTTCTTGGAGTCCGTGCGCGGCGGGCGGGCGATCTGTTCTCCCTCCCCCGTCTCTCTCTTCACAGCCGACGCCCGCCGAGCGATTAGATTTCGGCTATCGACGGTTTATTCAATTGCACATGTCAGTGAAAATGCGAGACAACGCGTGTCCCCTCTGATGAGCGGCGTGCGAGCCAGACTGTCAGGGGTGCGACGCGTACGAGTGGTAAGTGTGCCGCCTTTTCCTTTTGAAATTGCAAAGCGTAACATTTTCGTGCGATCGATCATAGAAATCCAGAACAAAATGACGAGGGCGATGCTTTCCCGCGCGTTAGGCAGGCTAGTTTGAGTGATATGATGTGCCACAGTGCCATCCACTTGCTCCATTTTTATGTAAGCAAGAGTCTACACTCTTACGTGGGAGGAGTGCGTAACATGGCGGATCTGATTTTGATTGAGGAATAATTGTTCCCTGCGAAATAATGGAGCACTGTTAGCGATTATAGCATGATAGTTAGGGCATCTCCAGCGCTGGCCCTCAAATTTATACCGGCATATGTCCGAGGACACTTATGGATGCCATCCAATGCTGCCCGCATACCTTTCGACAACTATATGAACTAACCTGACGAAATTCATGCAAACAAAGCAAATTTCAAATTAACTGGATGAAATTCATTACATTCCGAAAACTTTCCCTATAAACTGGACGAAATTCATTACATATTTCGCACAAACCATACTAAAACCAACTGTAAACCTAATCTAAATGATCACCGGCGCCTGACCACCATGTCCGCCCATGAACCCGAGAAAGCCGGCCATTTCCTTTGCCTCCTCCTCATCCGCCTCGATAATCTCCTCCTCCGGAGCACAAGGTTCCGAAGATTTCCGCCTCCATGTCGCCGTTAAGCGGCTAATCGACCGCTGATGTTTATCCCACCAAGCTTGGCGTCGACTGAGTGGAGGAGCGGTGGCCTTCCTGGGACCAGAGCGGCGGCGACCTACCGTGTACTAATCTTCCTCGCTACCGGCTGCGCCCGCGCACGCGCGCCGGCTTCGTGGTCGTGGCGGCGAAGGGCGGTCGGGGGGGGGGGGGGGGGCGGCGATCTCCTTCGTCTGCTCCTGCGACAGTATGTCCAAGAGAGCTTTGGAGCGCGCCTGGAGCGGAGCCGCCGATGTCCTTCGTGTGCTCCTGCGACAGTACATCCAAGAGAGCTTTGGAGCGCCAGGAGGCCATGGTTGGAGTGGTGCCGACAGAAGGAAGGGACCGGAGGAGAATGAG
>NC_057805.1:435532777-435654662 GCF_018294505.1 Triticum aestivum
TGATGTTTATCCCACCAAGCTTGGCGTCGACTGAGTGGAGGAGCGGTGGCCTTCCTGGGACCAGAGCGGCGGCGACCTACCGTGTACTAATCTTCCTCGCTACCGGCTGCGCCCGCGCACGCGCGCCGGCTTCGTGGTCGTGGCGGCGAAGGGCGGTCGGGGGGGAGGGGGGGGGCGGCGATCTCCTTCGTCTGCTCCTGCGACAGTATGTCCAAGAGAGCTTTGGAGCGCGCCTGGAGCGGAGCCGCCGATGTCCTTCGTGTGCTCCTGCGACAGTACATCCAAGAGAGCTTTGGAGCGCCAGGAGGCCATGGTTGGAGTGGTGCCGACAGAAGGAAGGGACCGGAGGAGAATGAGTGTGGGTCTTTGGCTATGGCTGGGAGCTGGGGCTCAAGTTAATATAGCGGGCGAATGGCAATGAGCCGCGGCAGACGGATGGACGGCTGGTGCCGGAGTAGGTTCATCGGTAGCCGCGTGTCATTAATGTGGGCGGCAGATGGAAGGATAATCGTGGTGTCGTTAACGCGGAACATTCGCTTGCACTGGGATGCCGCGCGGGTGGCGCTCTCTCGGCCATCGCGCTGCTGCGATGCCGGCGCCAGTGAGAGGTCGCGTCGGGCGTGAAAGCGGGCGCTGCTTCAGTGACTTAACCGCAGGTGCATTGTATCACTGACATGTGGGCCCGACAGGCATCTGGTCCGCATGTCAGTGACACACCAACTGCACCTACAGTTAAGGCTGGTGAATGCGGCATTGACGTTGTGGAGAGACGGTGACCATTTCAGGAGGGAAGTGCGCGCTAGCGATGGAAGGGGTTTCGGTAGGCCAGGGCGGTCAGACACTGGCGTGGTGGTAAAATGTGAACTCATGGACGACGAGCCTTTAAAGCGAATGCGGCACGTATTGACAACCAGGCGTCCTGGCAACTGCTCTTGTCGCCAGCTAGCCTTCGACGACCACCATTAGACACCACACAACCATGCATAATTTATGAATAATGGACGAATCGATCAGACACACACTCGTGTGCAGTGGCACTATGATCGGTTGCTCACGATAGTACATACTCCGTACCATAGTACCCTCTCTATCTAGGCGGTTTTATAGATCGTCGTTGTGATGGACGATATATACATGAGCAAGGCGCCGAGTCACGAGTATGACCGTTGGTGTTGAGCCAGGTGAATACATGCTCGGTGTTCGCGGAGGCCTCCAGCAAACGTCTAAACAGTAATGTCACATACGCATAATTTTGGTTTTTATTTCTTTCTCCACTGATAGGTAGGCCCACATAGATACATAGATAATGAACACAAGCTGATGAGGCGCATGCAGACTCTTTTACTGGTCAACCAGACAAATACGGAGCTATACGCTGAGCCAGTGACCGTATAATCACCATATCTCGTATACAATAATCAAAGTGAGCTATCAAGACAAGTTCGATGACCGCCAATGCATTTTACTCGGTAATAAATGACCAGGATTGAAGGGGAATCAAAATTTCCTTCGTCTTCTGTCCTTGAGCTCTTGACAAACCAATGCACTTTACGGTTGTCCAGCCACTCCACCCCAAAGCTGACACGAAGCGTCGTTCATGCCACCGCGCCACACACTAACCGGTAAGGAAGCGATGGCATCCCGTCGCGCCGAGTTCCTCGCCGCCCACGACCGCACATAGAATGGTAGGGAAGCGGTGGCATCCCGCCGTGCCGAGTTCATCGCCGCTCATGACCTCACACCTATGTGGGCGGAATTTGAAGCTGCCAACGCCGAATGGGCGGTAGAGCAAGAGGCGGCCAAAGCCACACAAAGGGAGTGGAAAAGTCAGAAAGCACTCAAGAAAAGAGGGGCCCGCCGCCGCCGCAAGAAATAAGAGGACGCACACACTGCTGCGGAGAGGTCGGCGGAGATCCAAGCACGGTGGGGTGTCGCTGACAAAGCCGGGAAGGAGAAAGACGGCGTCTGGCCAGCATGTGAGAAGTAGTAGTACTAGTAGTTAGCGTGTGTGTCTGTGTCGCCCATACGTTTGTTTAATTAATTACGAGCATGTACCAGTACTACTAGTTACTACTGTAGTTTTTAGAGCAAATTACCAGTACATTAGCCTAGACTCAATCGAAAAATTCCTATCCTATGTATCAAATGGCATCTCTTTCTCTATAGGAATTGAGATGCATGTCATCTCAATTCCTATGATTTTCATATTCCTATAAAATTCCTATCCTATGAACCAAAGGAGGCCTCTGCCGGAGTAACTACTGTAGCTAGCAGTACTGCTGGTACAGTAGTTTTCTTCAAGAAGCAGAATTCAACGAAGTCATGATGGTTCCTTCGTCCGAGCAACTTCACAGTGGAAAAGGTTGGGCCTGTGATTTGATGGCTCATTAGTAATTACTGCGGCGCGACGACCGTGGTGACTCTCCCTTGGAGTTCTGCGGGCATGGCAAGTGGACCAGGATGGTCGACATCCCACATGTCGGCGAACGAAAGTATTCTTTCCGATATCGAGGAGGAAGGAAACCGCGTGGTATAGTATCACTGGTGATTTATATTTATTTTTTATTTCTGATGAATGCTAGCTTTCAACTCTTACGACGAAGGGGTGCCAAACATGGCACGTGCTGGATGTCCCACATGTCAGTGAAAGGAGTGGGACATGAACATCGTGGTAGAGCGTCTCCACTTCTGGGTCGGAGACCACACGTAGTAGTACTACTGTACTAGTGGTATGAACGATACAAAGTGCGACCCGGAGAGAAAGACACGTCTAGTTGGAAGGTCTCGGGGCATACACGTAAACAAATATAAAACCTAATATGTGCCTCCAATTAATATAGTAGTAGTGTACTTAGGCACGTACTCCACAACATCACCGGGCATTGCACGTACAACATTTAGTGGTAGTAAGAGACAAATGCCTATATGCCACGCATGTTCATACTATTTGTGCCTTTCTACTTCACTTACTGTGCTACATTTCTCAGGTTCGAACATTCACTCCTGGGTACATGTCTGTCTCATAGTTCCAGTCCCACGTGTTCTTCATAGATGGAACGATCCATAACTGTGGGCAACGGTAGTCCATATCATCGCAGTTAGTGTGGCTCCCCACGATGGACACTCATCCAAACTATGGCCAGCCTCGATGCGGAGCAGCCGGCGCCAGTGAGAGGTCGCCTCCGCTCTGGCCAGGCATTAATGCGGCACTGACATTCCGGGGCAACGCTGACCGTTTCACGTGGGAAGCGCGCGCCGACAAGGGAGGGGGGTTGGGTCGGCCAGGGCGGTCAGATGCGGGCGTTTCAGGTGTAGTACTAGTAGTTTGCAAAACTACTCAATTATTGCACTCAGTTTCCTAAGAAAATGTGGTAAAAAAACATTACTCCACAGCCTGCTTCCCTTCTCCTTCCTCTTCCACTGCCGGCGCACGTCCACGGGAAGCGACCGGTCAACCCTTATATAGGAGTGCTAGCACAAAAATGCATGCATGACCACTAAAATTTCCAGATTAAAGCGCCGCTCCGGCGGGAGTATGTCGTATGTCGTTACCTTTGGCCGGGCCATGGCTACCGAGCTACAGCGACCAGAGAAGAGGCGGCGGGAGGGGAATGAATGCAGCTACTGTTTGGGTTTGCCGTCCGGCTTAAATAAATGCGCACCATCACGTGTACCCGCGGGTGCACAAATTGTAACATACATGTCTGCTTAAGTGGGCGTCACGTAACTGGTGTTTGAGAGATTCTGAGAGACAGAGTGTGTGTGTGCGACTCTACTCTTCGGACATGTACTCAACCTTTTGCATCGGGATATAAGTATAATGGTATTACATTTTAGCTAGTGATTTACGTGGCCATGTTAACGTGGTTGTGTAAAAAAATGTCACTTCCTACTCGTGATTTGTGTTATATAATTACTAGCAAGATGCTCGTGCATTTCACGGAACATCAATATGCATTTTTTTTACAAAACACCTGTTGTGATTGACCCATGTAGGAGTAATCCCATGTGTAAAAACTAATGATATCTCGAGAATTTTATCGGAAAACGGGTATCTCGACAATCTCATTGAAAAAATGAAAGATGAGAGATAAGGTGAGGAGGAGTGGAGTGTGGTGGTGACTGGTGGTCGGACTGGGTGGAGGCATGGGGATGGACGGCGCCGGCAGGCGGCAGCGGCCACCATGCTAGATTGTTCCAGAGACTTCCTTTTTAATTGCTCAGCAATGAGGTTGTGGGAGATAAGGACGATGAACGAGGCAAGGCCTTGTCTGTAAATGTGGAGAGAGGTGCAGGTATCTTTTGTAAAATTGTCATAGTTTGCTTTCTATCCGTCAGATATAGATCGTACGATCTATATTACAAGATGGCAGGCACACCATCATCACCAACTCGTTTTTCTATAAGAGTAGAGATGATGAGTTTGCTAACTACTAAAGTAAAGTGGAATTTGTCCATGTTATACAAGTAAATTAAGGTGATTGCGTATCATACGGGTAAGGTTGGACGAAGGGTGGTAGGAAATTAAGAAATTATCCAAAGATTGGTCATGTGAGTGTTGAGCTTATTGCAAGCATGTCTTGAAGAAGAAGATTGTGTGATCATTCATGTTTATCTTCAAGACATCATCCAAATGAAGGAGAGCTGGAAAGATTCAAGGTTGATCAAGACTAAGTTAAGAGTGAATCAAGTTGATCAACTCAAAAAGCGTAGAAGATGAACCGAGAGGGATCAAGTGATCCCATGGTATGGTAAGCATTGTCCATTACGCTTTGTGTACTAACCCATGGTCTATGTGAGAGTTCTATGTAGGGTTAGGTATGTGTCCATGGGCTTGCATCAAGAGGAAGACATCATACAACCCATGGAGAGGACTACATCAAGTGGTGATCGTCATCAAGATTGCCGTGTGCAAGTTAAAGTGGAGCATCACGAAGAGATCAAGTGCTTGAAGCTTGCCGTATATAGTGGTGACAATGGACTTGTGAAGATGTGCGGAAGAGTGGCTCACCCATAGTGGAGTATGGGGGAGCAATCAACTAGTCTTCATCGAGCCAACGCAATCAAGAAAGGTGGTCCAACTTGAGGGAGTCAAGATCGTCATCATCTAGCTCAAGTAGACCATGTGCAAGGCAAAAGTTTGCCCTTGATAGGTTTTCTATTTTTACCGGTCTCACGGTGGTAGTTGGGAGACCGGGTTATAGGATCGATTGCCGTACTATCAAGGGGGGCTCTCGATGCATAACTTGATCGTATCATTCGTTCTTGGTTCTTATTTGGTTTTATCCTTGTGATATTTGGAGCTTATGGTCATCTTCTTGACAAGCTTGAGTTCATCGAAAACAGAGTTCACATGCTTCTTCTATGGCGTTTTCGGTGTTGGAGGTTTTACCGGTCTTATTCGAGGAAGGGTTATCACTATTTTCTTCTGGGACTTCTATAATTTCCTTCTTATTGTTATTTCTATCAAGATTGTGTTAGCCCTTATCTCTAGCTTTCCAACAAACTTGGTTTCGTTGAATTCGGAGTCCGTTTGCAGAAGTTGTGTCAGTTTTGGTGTCCTTAAAAAAAGTTGCAGCGGTACTACCGCTCATGGGAGCAGTGCTACCGCTTGGAGGGGATGTAATTTTTTTAGTATCGCTCCCTGTGAGCTGTAGTACTGTGCCGGATTTTTGCACCGACCGAAACTCTGCGGAAGTAGCCACAGATGTATATTTTTAGTACCGCTCGCAAGCAATAGTACCGCTACCCTTAGCTGTAGTACCGCTACCCCTAGCAGTAGTACCGTGAGGACGAGCGGTAGTACCGCTCCAGCGGTTTTACCGGCCTTTTGCCTCCTCGCTGTTGTTTTTCAAAAGGCTTCCACCGCCCTAGCGGTAGTACCGCTCCCATGAGCGGTAGTACCGCTCTGTGCGGGTTGTGAGCATAACGGTTGGATTTTTCCCCACCTATAAAAGGGGGTCTTCTTCCCCAATGAACCTTATCTCTTGAGCTCGTGTTCTTCCCCCATTTTTGACCTTCTTCGAGCTTGCTAACTCTCAATCCCTCCATGGATTCTTACTAGTTTTTGAGGGAAAAGAGAGAGGAGATCTAGATCCACATTTCCACCAATCACTTTCTCCTCTATGTGAGGGGAACCCCTTGGATCTAGATCTTGGAGTTCTTGGTGTTCTCCTTCTTGTTATTCCTCTCATTTTCCTCCCTAGCATTAGTTGCTTTGGTGGGATTTGGGAGAGAAGTACTTGGGCACTCCGTGTGCCCTTGCCATTGCATTCGGTGCATCGGTTTGAGTTCTCCACGATGATACGTGGAAGTTACAATTGAGAAGCTTATTACTCTTGGGTGCTTGGTACCCTTGAGCTTGTTCCTCTTGGGTGTTTGGGCGCCCCAGACGGTTGGTGGTGTTCGGAGCTCAATCATTGTGGTGTAAAGCTCCGGGCAAGCGTTGGGGTCTCCAATTAGGTTGTGGAGATCGCCCCGAGCAATTTGACGGGTTCCGGTGACCGCCCCCAAGGGTTGCCAAAGTGTACGGGTTCGGTGACCGCCCCCAAGGGTTGCCATTTGTATGGGTTCGGTGACCGCCCTCAAGGGTCCCTTAGTGGAATCACGGCATCTTGCATTGTGCAAGGGAGTGAGGAGATTACGGTGGCCCTAGTGGCTTCTTGGGGAGCATTGTGCCTCCACACCGCTCCAAACGGAGATTAGCATCCGCAAGGGTGTGAACTTCGGGATACATCGTCGTCTCCGCGTGCCCCGGTTATCTCTTACCCAAGCCCTTTACTTATGCACTTTACTTTGTGATAGCCATATTGTTTCTTGTCATATATCTACCTATCACCTAGTAGTTTATCTTGCTTAGCATAAGTTGTTGGTGCACATAGGTGAGCCTAGTTATTGTAGGTTTTGTGCTTGACAATATAACCGCTAGGTTTATTCCGCATTTGTTCAAGCCTCTACTGTAATTATTTTAAAGCGCCTATTCACCCCCTCTAGGCGACATCCATGATCTTTCACACTCTTGCTCTGCAAAAATTTGAACGAAGCGGGGAAAGTCGCAGTAACCGCCCGAAATCAAAATCTGCGAGATGGAAATTACCGCCTATCCCTGACACGCAAAGCCTATCGGCTCGATTTTTATAGGTTACAATCGGGGTAGGTTTGTAATTTCACTCAAACGTGACGTAACCGCCTCTCACCCGGATTCATACATGGTGGGCGCCAAAACACAGTGTCTCCTCGGCCGAAATCGACTCCCTCCCCGATTCATACACGGTGGGCGCCAAAAACAAACTCTCGTCGGCAAATATTCGTTGTATGCGAGATTACCGTCCTATCCCCAATCGACTAATATTGCCGTGATGTAGGAAATTTCAAACGGGGGCTAAGTTTGTAAATTTCCTCGCATTTGAGACAAGCGGGCCCTGAAGACATGGGTCCCCCTTCCTCTCTCCTTCCATTTCCCCATTCGTACTCCGTGGGCACCAAAACACCCTCTCCACCCCAGCCTCCTCCGTCCGCCACCCCATCCACCGCCGTCCTCCTCCACCATGCCGGAGCTGATACCCCGACGCCGTCAGCCATTATAAGAGATCGACCTCTCTCATCCACTGCTTCGGACCGGGATCCTTGCATCCCGTCCTCTCGCTTCATCCCCGCCGTTGTCCACCTTGCCGGCGCCGCTCCTACGACCGTCTCGTCCACTGCACCGTGCCGCCACTGTCTACCCTCCTAGATCTGATTCCACGCCGCCAACAGCCATCGCTATCGCGACACCGTCAAATTCTCAGCAGATGCATACACGGCGCCGCACCAGAGGCGGTACTCTTTCATATCTGCTCAACTTATTTATCGCAGCAAGAAAATAGATCACCACTGCTTTATTCTGATTTCTTTTCCATCACTTACTTGCTAGTTGAAAGCAAACATTGGTTGTGAAGTTGCGTTTGCCCGGTTTGCACCTTCAGATCCGCCATGGCACCCTCAACACTATACTCGCAATGCTTATGGTTTTCCCCTTTTATATTCCACACTAGTTAAATGACAGTAGACTAAATTTCAAAATTGGGTCAGACGATTTTTGAGAGCTCGCCGGAGTTCGCTGGTGGGAAGGAAGGGGCTCGGGTGGGGACGGTGGTTGTGGGGGACGGTGGTGGGGCCTTGCCGAACAAAGAAACCTTGACGCGGGTGGGGGCGGGGGGGGGGGGGGGGGGGGTGGCGGAGGAACACAAGCGGTGGGGGCCGGTGGTTCAGCCGGCGGCCCGTGTGGTGTTCTTTATGGGAAGAATAAGAGACGAGGAAGAAGAAGGGTTAGGAGACGTAGGATCTTCATCCAACGGCCTGAAATTGTCAACTGACCCAAATGCCAAAAGTCACGCGACTTGCATGCAGACATGTAGAATATGCTTCCTCTTCTGTTCTTTAACATGTTCCTCTTCTGTTCTTCTTTACTAAGCATAGTATGTTCCTTGTCAGGAAGGGGAGCAGGGACATCTGCAGTCGACACCTCTATCAGGCCGGTTCTTCTTAATGATTTTGCACTTCGAGTTGGTCTGCCATAATACCCCGGAAATGGTGGGAGCTGCGCGGTCTTTGATAGACTAAACTGATAGTAACAGCTGTGCGCCTTCAGATGAATAGAGCTGGCCTGTAGGTGATCAATAGGCTGCATATTAGTAGCGGCAAAACCCTATATTTTCCAGCCAGTTCCGCTTTCCCGATTTATTTATGGTGGTTATGGTGTACCCCTATTATCTACACTACGATATGCCTACTGGCTCTGCGCTCTCGTTATCATGGTTTGGCAATAAACTTTCTATACGGTATATTATGAACCTATCGTCTGCCAACTATCCTTACATCTGGGGCCCCCAACAGGGAGCTTATTTTTTATGTAGTTGTGCCAGATTATATTAATCTACTCACGATATTACGTCACACATGGGCTCTCTCATCGGAATCCAGTGATAGCACACAAGGATTTACAGGGAGCCTCTATTATATTACAATATCCTCTGCATTACAAAGATAATCTCACTACTATTTGTGTTTTCATGGTTTACAGATATTGTACGTAATCACAATGAATATAAGAATGAGCACATCAGAAGAATATTGTGGAACAATTCAATGGGTAACAAACTTGGCATCAAGGGATTGAGGTCCATTGTGGATGCAATGAAACCCACATGCTCCCGACCTATAGATTTGTATTCAAAATATGATCCTAATGACTATTCTGAGCTCAAGGAGTCAAAGGCAGATGGCCTATCCTGTTCACCCAATAAGGTGCTTGTTCTAATTTGGCAAAGTTTTATTGGTTGCACATATTTTGCATAAGGTGTCTTGCATTTCTTTTGCTTCGTTGCACCGCCATCTGCTTAGTTTACTCATGATATATGTGAAGATGCCATGCCCATCCATTATCAACACCTATTCCATTTGTCATCATACCATGTTTTTCCATTCAAATGCTGTTCTTGTGTTTCAGACATCCAAAAGGAAGAGGGTGATTGCAGAACCTGAAGGAGTACAAGCAAAGTCCTTGAAAAAGGTGGTGCTACCAGAGAAATCACATAGCACCCGACGTATATTGGCGATCGAACCAGCACCGCAAAACCTAGGATATCGCAACTATGCTGGTCGCTGCTTTGCTCTTGTGAGTACCTATTGTCATATCGCTATCCTTACATTCATACCTGGTGGATTATGTGACATCATTGTGCATTATAGCTTGCTTATCCACTGTTCGCTCCAAATTATGAAGAAATTTAGTTCTGCATTGTTCTTGTAAATATCTGTTGTCCTTCATCACTGTACTTATATTTGTCAGCTAGTTCTTCATGTACACTTTGCACCTTATTTTCCCTTGTCCTCCATTTTTCTACACATCAGATCTACATTTACTCTTGCCCAAATATTGAATAAAACCAATGTTACTGAAGAAGTTTAGCTCCGCATTGCTCTTGTCAGTGCCTTCTGCCTGTATGCTGTATTTATATTTGTACTTTGCATCTTAAGTTAAATAATCGCCATTTGTTCCTATATTTTCACATCTATATTTACTGTTGACAAAATGTAGAATAAAGGCAATACTATTGAAGAAGAGTGTGCGGTAAACTTATTGAATTGCCCCTCCATCAATATGGACAAGGCCTTTATAGAGCCTGTCTTCACTACTAATGTAAGTTTGTCCTCCTCGAGCCTTCAAACTTTGTTGTTTATATTTGGATAGCTATGAGTGCAAATGCTGTTTATTTTTGTCGTCTGCATCAAATTGCTTGTTCAAAGTTTATAAAGTAGAAGTACATAAACATAAGTTTGTCCTTCTCAATTTTAGTCTTTAGTTGTACAATCTAGTTCCTTATTCGTACCATGTAAATTAAACTAAACATAGCAAGTTATCTTCTTTACCACTATGTGTATGCTTGTGTTCTTGAGTTGTAATCCAGTGGTGTGGTGAGACTACCAACAACAGCTCAATGTCATATCCTGCTATGTCTCAACTATGAACAATGGCATATTATATTAATGTTATTTAAATTGTGTCTCTTTATTTACCAATCTGAAATGGTATAAATTGACAGTGCACTCACCATTCATGCTTATACGTTGTTTAGAACTACATCTATGCTTGTGTTCTTGATCTGTAATCCAGTGGTCTGGTGAAGCTGGCCGCTCCTGCACAATGCCATTTCCTATCGTCTTAACTATGAACAATGCCTATTATCTTAATGCTATTTTAAACCGTGTCTATTTATTTCTGACAAAGAAATGAGATGAATTGACAACGCTGATGCTTATACGCGCAAAACTTGTTATCTACCTACTTGTTTCTCTTTCAGGGTGACAACACTACTGCTAGGAAGAACTGCCACAATGATAGTGAGATGAACCCATTGTTTGTCCCTCTAACACATATTCCAGAGGAGAAGGCAACACATATTGAGGGTAGGGATACAACCACGAAGTCACATCTTGATGTAGTGTCAAACTTACTCAGTGACACAAGCTCGATGAAGTCCCCGCCTGAATCTGCTCGACTTCTTCGGTCTGAAATTCAAGCAGAAATACATGCTTCCGCTCAAATATGACTGGAACTACAATCTCTATGCAAGATTAACCATAAGTAGAGGATGTTTATTGATGCTATGAAGCTTAAGTTGGTGGACATGAGCGCCAAAGAAGCGCAGTCTCGTTAGGTTGCTAAGCTGCTTGCGCTGCAGCTCCAGGGCCGGGCTAACCTTTCTTGAACTATGTTGAAGTGCTGTTGGTTCTGTCTATTATTTTGTCCGCCTGTTAACTTCCACTGGTGGTGACCTGCCCAGTTTATGTAATCTGCTGTCTGGTTGCCCTTTATTATCACTGGCGCCGAACTTTGATGCCGAGGGGATGTAATATGCTGTAATTTCTTGGTTGTATAGTCTAGGTTTATTCTTCGTCGGTATGCTGTAATTTAGGCCGGAAGGTTCAGTGGATCTCAGTGTTGTCGGTCTTCAGGCCGGCCCGTTACTCATATGGGCCAAAACCTGGGCCTATAATCATCTTGGTCCATTAGCAGGTCTAAACCTATAGTTGTTTCCCGCCTTTAACAGGCCGAGTAAAGTTCTGTCCAGCTGGGCCAGAGAATACATGGGCTTTTAACAGGCTAAAACCTAGATTGGGCTAGCGTTGAGGCAAAAAAATCACGGGACAACACAGGCCGAAATTGCCTAAGGCCCATGTTTGGCCCAAATAAGACGAGCAGTTAACAGGCCAAAATATATCTCGGGCCTGTTTGGCCAAATAAAATTATGGGCTTTAAGCAGGCCAGTATCTACGTGGGCCATAGGCCTAAAAGTGTCACGGGCCATTATCAGATGGGCTGTAAGCAAGACGGATTCAACGCGGGCTGTAATTAGGCCCAACTGTTACACGAGCCATTAACAGGCCGATAGGCCAGTTGGGCTGAAATTTATCCACGAAGACTACGAGCCGTTAAGAGGCCTAAAGTTACTTTGGATAAGAAATAGCCCAGTTTCTGCATGGGCCGCTAAATGGCCTAAAGTTAAACCGACCCGAAACCATCCCAGATGCACAATGGGCCGCTAATAGGCCGAAACTATTATCAGGCCGAACTGGTAAATGGGCATTTAACAGGCTGAAATACAAACCTGTCTTAGTATGGGCCCAAAAGAACAGTGGCCTATTAACGGGCCTGATCCGATATGGGCCGTAATTTTGCCCGAAACGCGGCAGGCTATGAACGGGCCGGATCTGGTATGGGCCTCAATTTGACCCAAAACATGGCAGACTATTAACGGGCCAGCCCACTAGTGTCTGAAAAAACATGGTGGGCCTTTAGCTGGGCCGGCCTTTTCACCGGAATGGGCCTCTGTTGGGCTGTGCCATGTGTCGGCGTATCATAGGCGCCTCCTGTCCAATGAGTGGATGACATCTGTCCGAACGTTGAGCCAACACGTGTTTCCTCCGGCCAATGAGAATTTTACACGTGGAAAATCCCCATTGGTCCCGGCTGTTAACGGGTTATCGGATCCAAAACCGGGCCCGATAGCTTAACGGCGAGCCGTTATGGTCGATGCCACGTGTCGGTCACCCTTGACGAAAGCATTTCTATGACGTGCGATTTATCTTCATGGAAGTGGACACTTCCGTGATGATAATTTTGGTAATGTCATGGAACACTTCTACGACAGCACAGGTATGACTATCTTGATTCTGTCATAAAATTGTCATGGATGTACATGGATGACAGAAAACGTGACCTACTGTGACAAACACGTATCATCAAGGAAGTGTCTTTTCTTTGTAGTGTAATAAACAGAATGGTGAAAAGTTGCATGGCAATATATCTCGGAATGGCTATGGAAATGCCATAATAAGTAGGTATGGTGGCTGTTTTGAGGAAGGTATATGTTGGGTGTATGATACCAACGAAAGGTGCGCGGTATTAGAGAGGCTAGCAATGGTGGAAGGGTGAGAGTGCGTATAATCCATGGATTCAACATTAGTCATAAAGAACTCACATACTTATTGCAAAAATCTATTAGTTATCTAAACAAAGTACTATGCGCATGCTCCTAGGGGGATAGATTGGTAGGAAAAGACGATTGCTCGTCCCTGACCGCCACTCATAAGGAAGACAATAAATAAATAAATCATGCTCCGACTTCATCACATAACGGTTCACCATACGTGCATGCTACGGGAATCACAAACTTTAACACAAGTATCTCTCAAATTCACAACTACTCAACTAGCATGACTCTAATCACCATCTTCATATCTCAAAACAATCATAAGGAATCAAACTTCTCATAGTATTCAATGCACTTTATATGATAGTTTTTATTATACCCATCTTGCATGCTCATCATATTAGGACTAATTTTATAGCCAAAGAAAATTACCAGGCTGTTCTAAAAGACTCTCAAAATAATATAAGTGAAGCACTAGAGCAAAATTATCAAGCTCAAAAGATATAAGTGAAGCACATAGAGTATTCTAATAAATTCCGATTCATGCATGTCTCCCTCAAAAGGTGTGTACAGCAAGGATGATTGTGGTAAACTAAAATTGAAGACTCAAATCATACAAGACGCTCCAAGCAAAACACATATCATGTGGTGAATAAAAATATAGCCTCAAGTAAAGTTACCGATAGACGAAGACGAAAGTGGGGATGCCTTCCAGGGCATCCCCAAGCTTAGGCTTTTGGTTGTCCTTGAATTTTAACTTTGGGTGCCTTGGGAATCCCCTAGCTTAGGCTCTTGCCACTCCTTATTCCAAAATCCATCAAATCTTTACCCAAAAACTTGAAAACTTCGCAACACAAAACTTAACAGAAAATCTCATGAGCTCCATTAGTATAAGAAAACAAACCACCACTTTAAGGTACTGTAATGAAATCATTCTTTATTTATATTGGTGTTAAACCTACTGTATTCCAACTTCTCTATGGTTCATACCCCCGATACTACTCATAGATTCATTAAAATAAGCAAACAACACACGAAAAACAGAATCTGTCAAAACAGAACGGTCTGTAGCAATCTGTATCAAACGAATACTTCTGGAACTCCAAAAATTCTGAAATAAATTGGTGGACGTGTGGAATTTGTCTATTAATCATCTGCAAAAATAATTAACCTAAAAGCAGTCTCCAGTAGAAAATGGCATCTAATCTCGTGAGCTCAAAAGTTTCTGTTTTTTTACAGCAAGATTGCAATTATTTCACCCATGTCTTCCCAAAGGTTCTACTTGGCACAAACACTAATTAAAGCATAAAAGCACATCAAAACAGAGGCTAGATGAATTATTTATTACTAAACAGGAACAAAAAGAAAAGAAGAAAAATAAAATTGGGTTGCCTCCCAACAAGCGCTATCGTTTAACGCCCCTAGCTAGGCATCAAGCAAGAATAGATCTAGGTATTGTCATCTTCTCCCTTTTGGTGATAAAGAGAAAATTTCTTATCTAAAGCACTTATCTTTCTATTTTGTGAAATCACGTGGCCATTAATGGTAGAAGAAATATTAAGCACACTACGAAAATTTGGATCTGAAATAGCCTTCATCTCTTTGATAATTTCATTGTGATAAAAACACAAAAGAGAAGTAGATTCAACTTTTTCACTCATAGGGTGCCCAAATATAGCTTTCATCTTTTCATAGGTATCAATGGCATCCCCCTCAAGAAAACCTTCTTCAAAAATAGAATCCAAAACTTGCTTAAAAGAAGATGGTAAGCCAACATAAAAACTTTTTAAGTATATCTCAATTTGATATTGGGGCACATAGCTGGCTCGGATCCTTAATAGCCTATCCCAAGCATCTTTCAAAGTTTCATCAAGCAAATAACGGAAAATTCCGGGGTCATCTTCATCGAAATTATTCAAACTCTCATCGATAACCCCGGTAGGTCTTTCCATAGCATCATTATTTATGAGCTTAGAAAGGACAGAGGGACTATCCAAAGTATTAAAACCCGGGAGAAAACCCTTAGCCCCTTTCGGTTCGGCCATGGCGATAGAAAGACAAAGGTTTTCGAAAATCGTTTTAGAAGTGGGGGAGAGGAAAACAACAGGCGAATGGCAAATAATGTAATGCGAGGGAGAAGAGGTTATGATGGGTACTTGGTATGTCTTGACTTGAGCGTAGATCTCCCCAGCAACGGCGCCAGAAATCCTTCTTGCTACGTCTTGAGCATGCGTTGGTTTTCCCTTGAAGAGGAAAGGGTGATGCAGCAAAGTAGCATAAGTATTTCCCTCAGTTTTTGAGAACCAAGGTATCAATCCAGTAGGAGATAACACGCAAGTCACCTAGTACCTGCACAAACAATCAAGAACCTTGCAACCAACGCGATAAAGGGGTTGTCAATCCCTTCACGGTCACTCGCAAAAGTGAGATCTAATAAAGATAGTAAGATAAATATTTTTTGGTATTTTTGTTGTATAGATTGGAAAGTAAAGATTGCAAAATAGTAAAATGAGATGCGATGTAAATAAAAGAGATGCATTATAATAAGAAAGAGACCCGGGGGCCATAGGTTTCACCTGTGGCTTCTCTCAAGATAGCATATATTATGGTGGGTGAAAAAAATTACTGCCGAGCAATTGATAGAAAAGCGCATAGTTATGAGAATATCTAGGCAATGATCATGAATATAGGCATCACGTCCGTGTCAAGTAGACCGAAACGATTCTGCATCTACTACTATTACTCCACACATTGACCGCTATCCAGCATGCATCTAGAGTATTAAGTTCATAAGAACAGAGTAACACATTAAGCAAGACGACATGATGTAGATGGATAAACTCAAGCAATATGATATAAACCCCATCTTTTTATCCTCGATGGCAACAATACAATACGTGCCTTGCTGCCCCTACTGTCACTGGGAAAGGACACCGCAAGATTGAACCCAAAGCTAAGCACTTCTTCCATTGCAAGAAAGATCAATCTAGTAGGCCAAACTAAACCAATAATTCGAAGAGACTTGCAAAGATATCAAATCATGCATATAAGAATTAAGAGAAGAACCAAATATTATTCATAGATAATCTTGATCATAAATCCACAATTCATCGGATCTCGGCAAACACACCGCAAAAGAGTATTACATCGAATAGATCTCCAAGAACATTGAGGAGAACTTTGTATTGAGAACCAAAGAGAGAGAAGAAGCCATCTAGCTAATAACTATGGACCCGAAGGTCTGTGGTAAACTACTCACACATCATCGGAGAGGCTACGGTGTTGATGTAGAAGCCCTCCGTGATCGATTCCCTCTCCGACAGATCGCCGGAAAAGGCCCCAAGATGGCATCTCACGGGTACAAAAGGTTGCGGTGGTGGAAAAGTGGTTTCATGGCTCCCCTTGATGTTTTAGGGTATAAGAGTATATAGGCGAAAGAAGTACGTCGTTGGAGCTCCGTGGGGCCCACGAGGGTGGGGGCGCGCCTACCCCCCTGGGCGCGCCCTCCTGCCTTGTGGCCGCCTCGCGGAGTTCCAGACTTCAACTCCAACTCTTCTGGATTGCGTTTGTTCCAAGAAAGATCATCGCGAAGGTTTCAATCCGTTTGGTATTCCTTTTCTGCAAAACACTGAAATAGGCAAAAAAACAGAAATTGGCACTGGGCCTTCGGTTAATAGGTTAGTCCAAAAAATAATATAAAAGAGCATATTAAAGCCCATTAAACATCCAAAACAGATAATATAATAGCATGGAACAATAAAAAATTATAGATACGTTGGAGACATATCAAGAAGTTGTTGGGTCTTTAAACAGGCCGGTAAGTTCAATACCAAACATAAGGAGAAAGGGTCGCCCAGCGAAGACGACGATGAGGAGCCTCGTCCACCAAACACAGGGGGACAGAAGAAATTTCCCCCCGAAGTCAAAACGGTGAATATGATATATGTCACTCACATCCCCAAGCGGGAGTGCAAGCGCGCGCTAAGGGACGTCTATGCGATAGAGCCAGTCGCCCCAAAATTCAACCCATGGTCAGCTTGTCCGATCACTTTTGATCGTAGAGACCATCCGACCAGTATCCGTCGCGGAGGTTCTACCGCACTAGTCCTCGACCCAATCATCGATGGATTCCACCTTACGCGAGTCCTCATGGACGGCGACAGCAGTCTTAACCTGCTCTGTCAGGATACAGTCCGCAAGATGGGTATTGATCCGTCAAGAATCCAGCCCGCCAAAACTACCTTTAAAGGAGTAATACCTGGTGTAGAGGCCCGCTGCATGGGCTCAATCACATTGGAGGTCATCTTTGGTTCGCCGGACAACTTGCAAAGTGAAGACTTGATGTTCGACATCGTCCCCTTCCGCAGTGGCTATCATGCACTGCTCGGACGAACTGCGTTCGCTCGCTTCAATGCGGTCCCGCACTATGCCTATCTCAAACTCAAGATGCCCGGACCACACGGTGTTATAACAGTCAATGGTAACATGGAATGCTCCCTCCATACTGAGGAGCACACCGTGGCCCTAGCAGCGGAAGTACAGGGCGGCCTTATCAAGCCAAATACTACATCGGCGGCCAAGCCCCCGGACACTATTAAACGAGTCTGGACTACACCGCAGAGCGACAACCCAGCTCGTCAGGAGCTCGATTAGCAATTCGGCCTCCGTCTCAGCCCCAACCGAATTACGGTCTACGTGCCACGCATACATAACTACGCACTAAAGATACCATGGGCAAAGACGGAGGCATAATAAAGATAAAGTCCACAATACGGCTAGACCATATCTGGACACTCATATTTCCTTTTTCTCTTCTTTTTCCAGGTTCCTTGCAACCCACGTCACCTTTTCGACGGTGCTTAGGCCTCTTTTCGAGGCCTATTATGAAAACACCAAGCGATGATCCTCTCGAAGGACAATACACCAAGGAGAAAAAACAGCGTAGAAGCGTGGTAGAGTATCTAAAGGGTCCTTAAAGACCACCTCGTCCGTTTGCAGGACCCGCACGCAATTTTCCCTTGCGCTCGGCATGTAAAATAGCCTTGGTGCTTACCACACTATTTGTACAAATGTGTTTTGACGTATGAATCAGACTATAACGGAAACAGTTTCTAGTCCACCTATACGGTGCCGCCTTATTTTTTAATCTGCATTTCCCTGTTTTTTGTCCGATTGTCATGTACACCTTGGTACGATCTAAATCGCCAGAGGGCTCTATTGATCCACATAAATTTCTTAAAACATACAATAAAAGACCGAATGCTTTTATAGTACAATTCGGTGTCCCGAATATAGCATTATATGCATCGGCTCCGAATCATGTCTTTGGTCAATAGTTGGGTTGCCCGGCTCCTGTGGTTACTACCTTATGTTCCGCTTGTTCTGCTAAGGTAGTAAAGGGAGAACTACTGCGATTGTGTTTCTGGTTCATCCGGACAAACACCTCAGTAGAGAAAGCCGAAAACTGACTGTCATGATGCGGTGAGAGCTTGTCAGCTATTCGGTGGCTAAGTATAAATCTCTTGTGATTTTTCCGCATTACGCGATAGGCCAGCCTTCACCCGGCCGGGCATCCACAACACCCAAGTTCGGATAATCGAACAATACTAGGGGTTGTGCCTACACTCCCATTGTAAAACTCCTATGGCTAAGTGAGAGCGATAAAGCCACATAGTCCGATTGCCTGGTTGGCTGCACAAACACCTCCTTCACGGACCAAGTCGCTGGGTCAAGTGTGTTTAGGTGCTATCCCGAACACCCCCGTACTACCTACATGAGGGCTGAGTCCGACGACTGGCCAACTCTCAGATATCGTAAACGGCCGCACAGGAGGAAATATTTTAAAGTAAAACAAGCAATATATCATACATAAGCCTTGTTTCATAATACAGGATTGGACAACATAGATACATTCATTCAAAAATAATGTCCTTCGAACACTGGCCCTCTATAATATGGGATCCTTCCAGGACATCATCGGAATACCGCTCCGGTGTGCGGTGCTCTTTGCCTGCGGGCGGTCCCTCGGTTGCGAGCTGTACGGCGTTCATCTTCGCCCACTGCACTTTGACACGGGCGAAGGCCATCCGTGAAGGAAATATGCCCTAGAGGAAATAATAAATTTTTTATTTATATTTCCTTATATCATGATAAATGTTTATTATTCATGATAGAATTGTATTAACCAGAAACTTCGTACATGCGTGAATACATAGACAAAACAGAGTGTCCCTAGTATGCCTCTACTTGACTAGCTCGTTAATCAAAGATGGTTATGTTTCCTGGCCATAGACATGTGTTGTCATTTGATGAATGGGATCACATCATTAGAAAATGATGTGATGGACAAGACCCATCCGTTAGCTTAGCATTATGATCATTGAGTTTTATTGCTATTGCTTTCTTCAGGACTTATACATGTTCCTCTGACTATGAGATTATGCAACTCCCGAATACCGGAGGAACACCTTGTGTGCTATCAAACGTCACAACGTAACTGGGTGATCATAAAGATGCTCTATAGGTGTCTCTGAAGGTGTTTGTTGGGTTGGCATAGATGAAGATTAGGATTTGTCACTCCATGTATCGGAGAGGTATCTCTGGGCCCTCTCGGTAATGCACATCACTATAAGCCTTGCAAGCAATGTGACTAATGAGTTAGTTGCAGGATGATGCATTACAGAACGAGTAAAGAGACTTGCCGGTAATGAGATTGAACTAGGTATGATGATACCGACGATCGAATCTCGGGCAAGTAACATGCCGATGACAAAGGGAACAACTTATGTTGTTATGCGGTTTGACCGATAAAGATCTTCGTAGAAAATGTAGGAGGCAATATGAGCATCCAGGTTCCGCTATTGGTTATTGACCGAAGATGTGTCTCGGTCATGTCTACATAGTTCTCGAACCCGTAGGGTCTGCACGCTTAACGTTCGATGACGATTTGTATTATGAGTTATGTGATTTGAGGACCGAAGTTTGTTCGAAGTCCCGGATGAGATCACGGACATGACGAGGAGTCTCGAAATGGCCGAGAGGTAAAGATTCATATATTTTAAGGTTGCATTCGGACATCGGAATGGTTCCGAGTGATTCGGGCATTTTTCCGGAGTACCGGGAGGTTACTGGAACCCCCCAGGGAAAGATATGGGCCTTATGGGCCATAGGAGGGAGGCTAACCAGCCCACGAGGGGCTGGTGCGCCCCCCCACAAGGGAGGAGGCCGAATTGGACTTGGGAAGGGGGCGCCACCCCCCTTTCCTTCTCCTACTCCTACTCCCTCTCCTTCCCCTTTTCCCCCTCCGGTAGAAGGAAAAAAGGGTGGGGCCGAATCCTACTAGGACTGGAGTCCTAGTAGGACTCCCCTCTCCCTGGTGCGCCCTTTGTTGGCCAGCGTCCTCCTCCCCTCCTTTATATACGGGGGCAGGGGGCACCCTAGGACACAGAAGTTGATCTTTTAGCCGTGTGCGGTGCCCCCCTCCACAGAAACACACCTCAGTCATATCGTCGTAGTGCTTAGGTGAAGCCCTGCGCCGGTAACTTCATCATCACCGTCACCATGCCATCATGCTGACGAAACTCTCCCTCGGCCTCAACTGGATCAAGAGTTCGAGGGACATCACCGAGCTGAACGTGTGCAGATCGCGGAGGTGCCGTGCGTTCGGTACTTGGATCGGTTGGATCGCGAAGACGTTCGACTACATCAACCGTGTTTTTAAACGCTTCCGCTTTCGGTCTACGAGGGTACGTGGACACACTCTCCCCGCTTGTTGCGTGATCGTAGGCAATTTTTTTGAAATACTACGTTCCCCAACAGTGGCATCTGAGCCAGGTCTATGCGTAGATGTTATATGCACGAGTAGAACACAAAGAGTTGTGGGCGATAATAGTCATACTGCTTACCAGCATATCATACTTTGATTCGGCGGTATTGTTGGATGAAGCGGCCCAGACCAACATTACATGACCGCGTTCATGAGACTGGTTCTACCGCCGTGCTTCGCACATAGGTGGCTAGTGGGTGTCTGTTTCTCCAACTTTAGTTGAATCGAGTTTGACTACGCCCGGTCCTTGTTGAAGGTTAAAACAGCACACTTGACGAAAAATCCTTGTGGTTTTGATGCGCAGGTAAGAACGGTTCTTGCTAGAAGCCCGTAGCAGCCACGTAAAACTTGCAACAACAAAGTAGAGGACGTCTAACTTGTTTTTGCAGGGCTTGCTGTGATGTGATATGGTCAAGAAGTGATGATATATAATTTGTTGTATGAGATGATCATGTTTTGTAACAGTTATCGGCAACTGGCAGGAGCCATATGGTTTTTGCTTTATTCTACGAAATGCAATCGCCATGTAATTGCTTTACTTTATCACTAAGCGGTAGCGATAGTCGTAGAAGCAATAGTTGGCGAGACAACAACGATGCTTCGATGGAGATCAAGGTGTCAAGCCGGTGACGATGGTGAGCATGACGGTGATTTGGAGATGGAGATCAAAGGCACAAAATGATGATGGCCATATCATATCATATCACTTATATTGATTGCATGTGATGTTTATCCTTTATGCATCTTATTTTGCTTAGTACGGAAGTAGCATTATAAGATGATCTCTCACTAAATTTCAAGGTACAAGTGTTCTCCCTAAGTATGCACCATTGCTATAGTTCGTTGTGCCGAGACACCACGTGATGATCGGGTGTGATAAGCTCTATGTTCACATACAACGGGTGCAAGCCAATTTTGCACACGCAGAATACTCAGGTTAAACTTGACGAGCCTAGCATATGCAGATATGACCTCGGAACACTGAGACCGAAAGGTCGAGCGTGAATTATATAGTAGATATGATCAACATAGTGACGTTCACCATTGAAAACGTCTCCATCTCACGTGATGATCGGACATGGTTTAGTTGATATGCATCACGTGATCATTTAGATGACTAGATGGATGTCTATCTAAGTCAGAGTTCTTAAGTAATATGATTGATTGAACGTTAATTTATCATGAACTTAGTCCTGATAGTATTTGCATAACTATGTTGTAGATCAATAGCTCGCGATGTAGCTCCCCGTTTATTTTTGATATGTTCCTAGAGAAAAACTATGTTGAAAGATGATAGTAGCAATGATGCGGACTAGGTCCGTGATCTGGGGATTATCCTCATTGCTGCACAGAAGAATTATGTCCTTGATGCACCGCTAGGTGACGGACCTATTGCAGGAGCAGATGCAGACGTTATGAACGTTTGGCAAAGCTCAGTATGATTACTACTTGATAGTTTAGTGCACCATGCTTTACGGCTTAGAACCAGGACTCCAAAAACGTTTTGAACACCACAGAACATATAAGATGTTCCAAGAGCTGAAATTTGTATTTCAGACTCATGCCCGAGTCGAGAGGTATGAGACCCCTTGCAAGTATTTTGCCTACAAGATGGAGGAGAATAGCTCAACCAGTGAGCATGTGCTCAGAATGTCTGAGTACTACAATCGCTTGAATCAAGTGGGAGTTAATCTTCCAGATAAGATAGTGACTGACAGAGTTCTCTAGTCACTATCACCAAGTTACTGGAACTTCGTGATGAACTATAATATGTAAGGGATGACAAAAACGATTCCCGAGCTCTTCGCGATGCTGAAATCAGCGAAGCTAGAAATCAAGAAAAGCATCAAGTATTGATGGTTAACAAGACCACTAGTTTCAAGTAAAAGGGCAAGGGGAAATAAAGGGAACTTCAAGAAGAATGGCAAGCAAGTTGCCACTCCCATGAAGAAGCCCAAAGCTAGACCCAAGCCTGAAACTGAGTGCTTCTACTGCGAAGAAAATGGTCACTAGAAGCGGAACTGCCCCAAATACTTGGCGGATAAGAAGGATGGCAAAGTGAACAAAAGTATATATGATATACATGTTATTGATGTGTACTTTACTAGTGTTCATAGTAGCCCCTGCGTATTTGATACTGGTTCAGTTGCTATGATTAGTAACTCGAAACAGAATTACAAAATGAACAAAGACTAGTTGAGGGCAAGGTGACGATGTGTGTTGGAAGTGATTCCAAGGTTGATAAGATCACCATCGCACACTCCCTTTACCTTCGGGATTAGTGTTGAACCTAAAATAAATGTTATTTGGTGTTTGCGTTGAGCATAATATGATTAGATCATGTTTATTGCAATACGGTTATTCATTTAAGTCAAAGAATAATTGTTATTCTGTTTACATGAATAAAACCTTCTGTGGTCATACACCCAAGGTGAATGGTTTATTTAATCTCGATCGTAGTGATACACATATTCATAATATTGATGCCAAAAGATGCAAAGTCGATAATGACAGTGCAACATATTTGTGGCACTGCCGTTTAGGTCATATTGGTGCAAAGCGCATGAAGAAACTCCATGCTGATGGGCTTTTGGAATCACTTGATGCTTGCGAACCATGCCTCATGGGCAAGATGACTAAGACTCCGTTCTCCAGAACAATGGAGCGAGCAAATGACTTATTGGAAATAATACATACTGATGTATGTGATCCGATGAGTGTTGATGGTCACGGCGGGTATCGTTATTTGCTGACCCTCACAGATGATTTGAGCAGATATGGGTATATCTACTTGATGAAACATAAGTCTGAAACATTTGAAAAGTTCAAAGAATTTCAGAGTGAAGTGGAAAATCATCATAACAAGAAAATAAAGTTTCTACGATCTGATCACGGAGACGAATATTTGAGTTACGAGTTTGGTCTTCATTTGAAACGATGTGGAATAGTTTCACAATTCACGCCACCTGGAACACCACAGTGTAATGGTGTGTCCGAACATCATAACCGTACTTTATTAGATATAGTGCGATCTATGATGTCTCTTACCGATTTATGCATTAGAGATAACTGCATTCACGTTAAATAGGGCACCATCTCAATCCGTTGAGACGACACCACATGAACTGTGGTTTGGCAAGAAACCTAAGCTGTCATTTCTTAAAGTTTGGGGTTGTGATGCTTATGTGAAAAAGTTTCAGCCTGATAAGCTCAAACTCAAATCGGAGAAATGCGTCTTCATAGGATACCCAAAAGAGACTGTTGGGTACACCTTCTATCACAGATCCAAAGGGAAGATCTTTGTTGCTAAGAGTGGATCATTTCTAGAGAAGGAGTTTCTCTTGAAAAAAGTGAGTGGGAGGAAAGTAGAATTTGATGAGGTAATTGTACCTTCTCTCGAATTGGAAAGTAGCTCATCACTGAAATCAGTTCCAGCGATGCCTACACCAATTAGTGAGGAAGTTAATGATGATGATCATGAAACTTCAGATCAAGTTACTACCGAACCTCGTAGGTCAACCAAAGTACGATCCACACCAAAGTGGTACAGTAATCCTGTTCTGGAAGTCATGTTACTACATGATGACGAACCTACAAACTGTGAGGAACCGATGATGAGCCCAGATTCCACAAAATGGCTTGAGGCCATGAAATCTGAGATGGGATCCATGTATGAGAACAAAGTATGGACTTTGATTGACTTGCCCGATGATCGGCGAGCCATCGAGAATAAATGGATCTTCAAGAGGAAGACGGACGTTGATAGTAGTGTTACTATCTACAAAGCTCGAGTTGTCGCAAAAAGTTTTCGACAAGTTCAAGGTGTTGACTACGATAAGATTTTCTCACTCATAGCGATGCTTAAGTCTGACCAAATCATGTTAGCAATTGCCACATTTTATGAAATCTGGCAAATGGATGTCACAACTACATTCCTTAATAGATTTCTTAAAGAAGAGTTGTGTATGATGCAACAAGAAGGTTTTGTCAATCCTGAAGGTGCTAGCAAAGTATGCAAGCTCCAGCGATCCATCTATGGACTGGTGCAAGCATCTCGGAGTTGGAATAGACGCTTTGATAAGTTGATCAAAGCATATACTTTTATACAAACTTGCGGTGAAGCCTGTATTTACAAGAAAGTTAGTGGGAGCACTACAGCCTTTCTGATAAGTGTATGTGAATGACATATTGTTGATCGAAAATGATGTAGAATTTTCTGGAAAGTATAAAGGAGTGTTTGAAAGGAGTTTTTCAAAGAAAGACCTCGGTCAAGCTGCATACATATTGGGCATCAAGATCTATAGAGATAGATCAAGACGCTTGATAAGATTTTTCAATGAGTACATACCTTGACAAGATTTTTGAAGTAGTTCAAAATGGAACAGTCAAAGAAGGAGTTCTTGCCTGTATTGCAAGGTGTAAAGTTGAGTAAGACTCAAAACACGACCACGGCAGAAAATAGAAAGAGAATGAAAGTCTTTCCCTATGCCTCAGCCATAGGTTCTATAAAGTATGCAATGCTGTGTACCAAACCTTTTGTACCTTGCCATGAGTTTGGCAAGGGGGTACGATATTGATCCAGGAGTGGATCACTTGACAGCGGTCAGAATTATCCTTAGAAGACTATGGAGATATTTCTCGGTTATGGAGGTGATAAAGAGTTCATCGTAAAGAGTTACGCCGATGCAAGCTTTTATACCGATCCGGATGACTCTGAGTCTCAATCTGGATACATATTGAAAGTGGGAGCAATTAGCTAGAGTAGCTCCATGCAGAGCGTTGTAGACATAGAAAATTTGCAAAATACATACGGCTCTAAATGTGACAGACCCATTGACTAAGCTTCTCTCACAAGCAAAACATGCTCACACCTTAGTACTCTTTGGCTGTTAATCACATAGCGATGTGAACTAGATTATTGACTCTAGTAAAACCTTTTGGGTATTAGTCACATGGCGATGTGAACTAATCACATGGTGATGTGAACTATTGGTGTTAAATCACATGGTGATGTGAACTAGATTATTGACTGTAGGGCAAGTGGGAGACTAAAGGAAATATGCCCTAGAGGCAATAATAAAGTTGTTAATTATATTTCCTTATATCATGATTGATACGTCTCCGTCGTATCTATAATTTTTGATTGTTCCATGCCAATATTATAGAACTTTCATATACTTTTGGCAACTTTTTATACTATTTTTGGGACTAACATATTGATCCAGTGCCCAGTGCCAGTTCCTATTTGTTGCATGTTTTTGTTTCGCATAATATCCATATCAAACGGAGTCCAAACGGGATAAAAACGGACAGAGATTATTTTTGGAATATTCGGAGAATATGGGAAGGAAAATCCACGCGAGACGGTGCCCAAGGGAGGCACGAGGCAGGGGGTGCGCCCCTGACCCTCGTGGGCCCCCCGTAAGGCGGTTGATGCCCTTCTTCGGCTGCAAGAAAGCTAATTTTTGGAAAAAAATGACGGCGAAGGTTTCAGTCCAATCGGAGTTACGGTTCTCCATATATATACGAAACGGTGAAAGGGCAGCAGACGAGAACACAGAAACAAAGAGAGACAGAGAGACAGATCCAATCTCGGAGGGGCTCTCGCCCCTCCCATGCCATGGAGGCCAAGGACCAGAGGGGAAACCCTTCTCCCATCTAGGGAGGAGGTCAAGGAAGAAGAAGAAGAAGGGGGCCCCTCTCCCCCTCTCTTCCGGTGGCGCCGGAACGCTGCCTTGGCCACCATCATCATCACTGCGATCTTCACCAACACCTCCGCCATCTTCACCAACATCTCCATCACCTTCCCCCCTCTATCTATAGCGGTCCACTCTCCCGCAACCCTCTGTACCCTCTACTTGAACATGGTGCTTTATGCTTCATATTATTATCCAATGATGTGTTGCCATCCTATGATGTCTGAGTAGATTTTCGTTGTCCTATCGGTGGTTGACGAATTGCTATGATTGATTTAATTTGCTTGTGGTTATGTTGCTGTCCTTTGGTGCCCATCATATGAGCGCGCGCGTGGATCACACCATAGGGTTAGTTGTATGTTGATAGGACTATGTATTGGAGGGCAAGAGTGACAGAAGCTTCAACCTACCATAGAAATTGATGCATACGGGATTGAAGGGGGACCAATATATCTTAATGCTATGGTTGGGTTTTACCTTAATGAACATTAGTAGTTGCGGACGCTTGCTAATAGTTCCAATCATAAGTGCATAGAATTCCAAGTCAGAGATGACATGCTAGCAGTGGCCTCTCCCACATAAAACTTGCTATCGGTCTAGTAAAGTAGTCAATTGCCTAGGGACAATTTCGCAACTCCTACCACCACTTTTCCACACTCGCTATACTAACTTTACTGTGTATTTATCTAAACAACCCCTAGTTTTTATTTACGCGCTCTTTATATTCTTGCAAACCTATCAAAAAACACCTACAAAGTACTTCTAGTTTCATACTTGTTTTAGGTAAAGCGAACGTTAAGCGTGCGTAGAGTTGTATCGGTGGTCGATAGAACTTGAGGGAATATTTGTTCTACCTTTAGCTCCTCGTTGGGTTCGACACTCTTACTTATCGAAAGAGGCTACAATTGATCCCCTATACTTGTGGGTTATCAAGACCTTTTTCTGGCGCCGTTGCCGGGGAGTCATAGCGTGGGGTGAATATTCTTGTGTGTGCTTGTTTGCTTTATCACTAAGTAATTTTTATTTGCTATTCTTAGTTGTTTTCTATCTTTAGTTATGGGTAGGAAACGCAAAATACCAAAAAAAAATTAGTTGTACCTACAGAACTAATGGTTGAAGAACCACTCAAAATCTATCACACTCCTGAAGCTTATTACTTGGATCATCTTCGATCCCTTTGTGCTCGTGCTGAAACCCCAACTAGCTTAGTTGAGGGCAAATCTTTAGATGAGCATGCTTGTTATGTGCGACATCGCATATCTGAAAAAGGGAAACTTTTAGTGGGTCAAATTCATCGTTTGCAATGCTATGCTTGAATTTATGTGAAATATATGATTTTACTTGTTGTTCTGAAAACCCTAAGAAACACCTTCCCTATCAATGTGAGTTTAGTGATAATGGAATCGTATCTTCGTATGCTAAGGGTGTTTATAGTTACTATGATGTTCAACAAATTGAAGAATTTGTTGCTTTTAAGGGTGCTTATGAAATTGTTTCTTTGATTGAAAAGTATGATGCTACTCTTTACAAATCTGAAATTTTTTCCATACTTAAATATTGCTATGATAATTATGCTTCTAATTCCTATGTTGAACCATATATTGAGGACTACTCCGCTGTCCAAGAAGAGACTAATATTTTGCAGGGGTCTATGGAAGAAGAAATTGAAGAAACTGTGAGCTCATTGGATGAAAAAGATGAGGAGGAGAGCGAAGAACAAAAGGAGGAAGAGCGGATTAGCTACCCGTGCTCACCTTGTAATGAGAGTAACTCTTCAACTCATGCATTGTTTAATTTCCCTTCGTGTTTACCGAAGGATGATTGTTATGATTCCGTTGATTCTCTTGAAATATACCTTTTTGATGATGCTTGCTATGCTTGTGGCCATGATGCCAATATGAATGATGCTTATGGAGATGAACTTGCTATAGTTCCTTATGTTAAACATGAAATTGTTGCTATTGCACCCACACATAATAGTCCTATTATATTTTTGAATTCTCCAAACTACACTATATCGGAGAAGTTTGCACTTGTTAAGGATTATATTGATGGGTTGCCTTTTACCGTTGCACATGATGATTTTGATGAATATAATACACATGTGCTTGCTGCTCCTACTTGCAATTATTATGAGAGAGGAACTATATCTCCACCTCTCTATGTTTCCATACGATAAAATTGCAAGAAACTGTTTATACTATGCATTGGCCTTTACTATGTGTGCATGAATTGTTATTTTATGACATGCCGATGCATAGGAAGAGAGTTAGACTTCGCCATTGCTTGATATATGTTGCTTTGTGCTCACTACTAAATGCCAAATCATTGTTAATTAAAATTGGCTTTGTTATACCTTGGGATCCGGGTGGATCCACTACTTGAGCACTATATGCCTAGCTTAATGGCTTTAAAGAAAGCGCTGCCAGGGAGGCAACCCGGAAGTTTTAGCGAGTCATTTATTTCTGTTGAGTGCTTTTATATAGTTTAAAAACAAAAAAATAAAGAGGGGAACCCAAAACTTTTCAAAAAGAAAAGTGAAAGTGAGATAGACGAGCATTGTGAAAGTGGGGGATGTCCTTAAACTTGTTCAGGCCCATGGAAACTTTGTGAATCTTAATTACAGAAAATTTTCAATAAAAATAATTATCCCCTTGTACAATTCCATTGTATTATAAAAAGAATGTGCCAAGGTTTGCCTTTAGGATGTTTACAATGCTTGTTGGTTTGTATGGTGCAGGACAGAAACTTTGGCTGTATTGCGCGATTTTACATTTTTTACTGGAACATCAAACGTTTCTGATTCTTTTTGTACTGTCTTTCTATACAAATTGTTTAGTTTTCCTAATTTTGGCAGAATTTTTCAAGTATCAGAAGTGTGGTGAATGTTCAGATTATTACAGACTGTTCTGTTTTTGATGCATAGTTTGCTTGTTTTGATGAAACTATCAATTTATATGAGTGGATTAAGCCATGAAAAAGTTATATTACAGTAGACATAATGCAAAAACAAAATATGAATTGGTTTGCAACAGTACTTAGAGTAGTGATTTGCTTTATTATACTAATGGATCTTACCGAGTTTTCTGTTGAAGTTTTGTGTGGATGAAGTGTTCGAAGATCGAGGATGTCTCGATATGAGGATAAGGAGGAGAGGCAAGATCTCAAGCTTGGGGATGCCCAAGGCAACCCAAGTAAATATTCAAGGAGACTCAAGCGTCTAAGCTTGGGGATGCCCCGGAAGGCATCCCCTCTTTCTTCAACAAGTATCGGTATGTTTTCGGATTCGTTTCATTCATGCAATATGTGCAAGTCTTGGAGCATCTTTTGCATTTAGTTTTCATTTTTCTTTTATGCACCATGCTGGTATGAGATAGTCCTTGGTTGACTTATAGAATGCTCTTTGCACTTCACTTATATCTTTTGAGTATGGCTTTATAGAATGCTTCATGTGCTTCACTTATATCATTTGAAGGTTGGATTGCCTGTTTCTCTTCAGATAGAAAACCGCCATTTGTAGAATGCTCTTTTGCTTCACTTATATTTGTTAGAGCGTGGGCATATCTTTTGTAGAAAGAATTAAACTCTCTTGCTTCACTTATATCTATTTAGAGAGTTGACAGGAATTGGTCATTCACATGGTTAGTCATAAAATCCTACATAAAACTTGTAGATCACTGAATATGATATGTTTGATTCCTTGCAATAGTTTTGCGATATAAAGGTGGTGATATTAGAGTTGTGCTAGTTGAGTAATTGTGAAATTGAGAAATACTTGTGTTGAGGTTTGCAAGTCCCGTAGCATGCACGTATGGTGAACCGTTATGTAACGAAGTTGGAGCATGAGGTGTTCTTTGATTGCGTTCCTTATGAGTGGCGGTCGGGGACGAGCGATGGTCTTTTCCTACCAATATATCCCCCTAGGGGCATGCGTAGTAGTACTTTGCTTCGAGGTCTAATAAACTTTTGCAATAAGTATATGAGTTCTTTATGACTAATGTGAGTCCATGGATTATACGCACTCTCACCCTTCCATCATTGCTAGCCTCTTCGGTACCGTGCATTGCCCTTTCTCACCTCGAGAGTTGGTGCAAACTTCGCCGGTGCATCCAAACCCCGTGATACGATACGCTCTATCACACATAAGCCTCATTATATCTTCCTCAAAACAGCCACCATACCTACCTATCATGGCATTTCCATAGCCATTCCGAGATATATTGCCATGCAACTTCCATCATCATCATATACATGACTTGAGCATTTACTGTCATATTGCTTTGCATGATCGCAAGATAGCTAGCATGATGTTTTCAGGGCTTGTCCATTTTTTGATGTCATTGCTACGCTAGATCATTGCACATCCCGGTACACCGCCGGAGGCATTCATATAGAGTCATATCTTTGTTCTAGTATCGAGTTGTAATATTGAGTTGTAAGTAAATAAAAGTGTGACGATCATCATTATTAGAGCATTGCCCCAGTGAGGAAAGGATGATGGAGACTATGATTCCCCCACAAGTCGGGATGAGACTCCGAACGAAAAAAAAGAGAAAGGCCAAAAAAAGAGAAGGCCCAAAAAAAGAGAAAAAACAATGAGGGAAAAAGAGAGAAGGGGCAATGTTACTATCCTTTTACCACACTTGTGCTTCAAAGTAGCACCATGTTCTTCATATACATAGTCTCATTAAGTTATAACTTTCATATACTAGTGGGAATTTTCATTATAGAACTTGGCTTGTATATTCCGATGATGGGCTTACTCAAATGCCCGAGGTCTTCATGAGCAAGCAAGTTGGATGCACACCCACTTAGTTTCCAGTTTGAGCTTTCATACACTTATAGCTCTAGTGCATCCGTTGCATGGCAATCCCTACTCCTCACATTGACATCAATTGATGGGCATCTCCATAGCCTGTTGATTAGCCGCGTTGATGTGAGACTTTCTCCTTTTTGTCTTCTCCACACAACCTCCATCATCATATGCTATTCCACCTATAGTGCCATGTCCATGGCTTGTGCTCATGTATTGCGTGAGGGTTGAAAAGGCTGAAGCGCGTTAGAAAGTATGAACCAATTGCTCGGCTTGTCATCGGGGTTGTGCATGATTTGAATGCTTTGTGTGGTGAAGATGGAGCATAGCCAGACTATATGATTTTGTAGGGATGAGCTTTCTTTGGCTATGTTATTTCGATAAGACATAATTGCTTGGTTGGTATGCTTGAAGTATTATTGTTTTTATGTCAAATGATAGACTATTTCTTTGAATCACTCGTGTCTTAATATTCATGCCATGATTAGATACATGATCAAGATTATGCTAGGTAGCATTCCACATCAAAAATTATCTTTTTATCATTTACCTACTCGAGGACGAGCAGGAATTAAGCTTGGGGATGCTGATACGTCTCCGTCGTACCTATAATTTTTGATTATTCCATGCCAATATTATACAACTTTCATATATTTTTGGCAACTTTTTATACTATTTTTGGGACTAACATATTGATCCAGTGCCCAGTGCCAGTTCCTGTTTGTTGCATGTTTTTGTTTTGCAGAATATCCATATCAAACAGAGTGCAAACAGGATAAAAATGAACGGAAATTGGAATCTAATATTCCCTTCCTTCATATCAATAATTGCACCAATCGTTCTAAGGAAAGGTCTACCAAGAATAATAGGACATGAAGGATTGCAATCTATATCAAGAATAATAAAATCTACGGGCACATAGTTCCTATTCACAACAATAAGAACATCATTAATTCTTCCCATAGGTTTCTTAATAGTGGAATCCGCAAGGTGCAAGTTTAAAGAGCAATCATCAAAATCATGGAAACCTAGCAAATCGCACAAAGTTTTGGGAATAGTGGAAACACTAGCACCCAAATCACATAAAGCATAGAACTCATGATCCTTAATCTTAATTTTAATAGTAGGTTCCCACTCATCATAAAGTTTTCTAGGGATAGAAACTTCCAACTCAAGTTTTTCTTCATAAGATTGCATCAAGGCATCAACGATATGTTTGGTAAAAGCTTTATTTTGACTATAAGCATGAGGAGAATTTAGCACGGATTGCAACAAGGAAATACAATCTATCAAAGAGCAATTATCATAATTAAATTCCTTGAAATCCAAAATAATGGGTTTATTAACATCTAATGTTTTGATTTCTTCAATCCCACTTTTATCAATTTTAGCATCAAGATCTAAAAACTCCGAATTTTTGGAACGCCTTCTAGGTAAAGGTGGATCATATTCGTCTCATCATTATCAAGATTCATATTGCAAAACAAGGATTTAATAGGAGACACATCAATAACTTTTAGATCTTCATCTTTATTTTCATAGAAATTTGAAGAACACGCTTTCATAAAGCAATCTTTCTTAGCACGCATCCTAGCTGTTCTTTCTTTGCACTCATCAATGGAAATTCTCATGGCTTTGAGAGAATCATTGATATCATGCTTAGGAGGAATAGATCTAAGTTTTAAAGAATCAACGTCAAGAGAAATTCTATCAACGTTCCTAGCCAATTCATCAACTTTAAGCAATTTCTCTTCAAGCAAAGCATTGAAATTCTTTTGTGAATTCATAAACTCTTTAACACTAGTCTCAAATTCAGAGGGAATCTTATTAAAATTTCCATAAGAGTTGTTGTAGGAATTACCATAATTATTAGAGGAATTGCTAGGATAAGGCCTAGGATTAAAGTTTCCTCTATACGCGTTGTTACCAAAATTATTCCTACCAACAAAATTCACATCCATAGATTCATTATTATTCTCAATCAAAGTAGACAAAGGCATATCATTAGGATTAGAAGAAACACTCTTAGTAGCAAATAATTTCATAAGTTCATCCATCTTTCCACTCAAAACATTAATTTCTTCTATCGTATGCACTTTTTTATTAGTAGATCTTTCAGTGTGCCATTGAGAATAATTAACCATAATATTATCTAGGAGTTTAGTAGCTTCTCCTAAAGTGATTTCCATAAAAGTGCCTCCCGCGGCCGAATCTAAAAGATTTCTAGAAGCAAAATTCAATCCGGCATAAAAGTTTTGTATAATCATCAACAAATTCAAAGCATGAGTAGGGCAATTACGTATCATTAATTTCATCGTCTCCCAAGCTTGTGCAACATGTTCATGATCAAGTTGCTTAAAATTCATAATATCGTTTCTAAGAGAGATGATCTTAGCGGGAGGAAAATACTTAGAGATAAAAGCATCTTTGCACTTATTCCAAGAATCAATACTATTTTTAGGCAAAGACAAAAACCAAGCTTTAGCACGATCTCTAAGAGAAAAAGGAAATAGCTTCAATTTAACAATATCATTATCAACATCTTTCTTCTTTTGCATATCACACAGATCAACGAAGCTATTTAGATGAGTAGCGACATCTTCACTAGGAAGGCCGGCGAATTGATCTTTCATGACAAGATTCAACAAAGCAGCATTGATTTCACAAGATTCAGTATTGGTAAGAGGAGCAATCGGAGTGCTAAGGAAATCATTATTGTTGGCATTGGTAAAGTCACATAATTTGGTGTTATCTTGAGCCATCATGACAAACAAGCAATCCAACACACGAGCAAACAAGAGACGGGCAAAAAGAGGCAAACGGAAAAGAGAGGGCGAATAAAACGGCAAGGGTGAAGTGGGGGAGAGGAAAACGAGAGGCAAATGGCAAATAATGTAATGCGGGAGATAAGGGATTGTGATGGGTACTTGGTATGTTGACTTTTGCGTAGACCTCCCCAGCAACGGCGCCAGAAATCCTTCTTGCTACCTCTTTAGCACTGTGTTGGTTTTCCCTTGAAGAGGAAAGGGTGATGCAGCAAAGTAGCGTAAGTATTTCCCTCAGTTTTTGAGAACCAAGGTATCAATCCAGTAGGAGGCTACGCGCGAGTCCCTCACACATACACAAAACAAATAAATCCTAGCAACCAACGCGATAAGGGGTTGTCAATCCCTACACGGTCACTTACGAGAGTGAGATCTGATAGATATGATAGGATAATATTTTTGGTATTTTTATGATAAAGATGCAAAGTAAAATAAAAAGCAAAGGAAATAACTAAGTGTTGGAAGATTAATATGATGAAGATAGGCCCGGGGGCCATAGGTTTCGCTAGTGGCTTCTCTCAAGAGCATAAGTATTTTACGGTGGGTGAACAAATTATTGTTGAGCAATTGACAGAATTGAGCATAGTATGAGAATATCTAGGTATGATCATGTATATGGCATCACGTCCGAGACAAGTAGACCGACTCCTGCCTGCATCTACTACTATTACTCCACACATCGACCGCTATCCAGCATGCATCTAGAGTATTAAGTTCATAAGAACAGAGTAATGCCTTAAGCAAGATGACATGATGTAGAGTGATAAATTCATGCAATATGATAAAAAAACCATCTTGTTATCCTCGATGGCAACAATACTATACGTGCCTTGCTGCCCCTACTGTCACTGGGAAAGGACACCGCAAGATTGAACCCAAAGCCAAGCACTTCTCCCATTGCAAGAAAGATCAATCTAGTAGGCCAAACCAAACTGATAATTCGAAGAGACTTGCAAAGATAACCAATCATACATAAAAGAATTCAGAAGATTCAAATATTGTTCATAGATAAACTTGATCATAAACCCACAATTCATCGGTCTCAACAAACACACCGCAAAAGAAGATTACATCGAATAGATCTCCACGAGAGAGGGGGAGAACATTGTATTGAGATCCAAAAAGAGAGAAGAAGCCATCTAGCTAATAACTATGGACCCGAAGGTCTGAGGTAAACTACTCACACTTCATCGGAGGGGCTATGGTGTTGATGTAGAAGCCCTCCGTGATCGATGCCCCCTCCTACGAAGCTCCGGAACAGGCCCCAAGATGGGATCTCGTGGGTACAGAAGGTTGCGGCGGTGGAATTAGGTTTTTGGCTCTGTATCTGATCGTTTGGGGGTACGTAGGTATATATAGGAGGAAGGAATACGTCGGTGGAGCAACAGGGGCCCCACGAGGGTGGAGGGCGCGCCCTGGGGGGATAGGCGCGCCCCCTACCTCGTGGCCTCCTCCTTTATTTCTTGACGTAGGGTCCAAGTCTCCTGGATCTTGTTCGTTCTGAAAATCACGTTCCCGAAGGTTTCATTCCGTTTGGACTCCGTTTGATATCCCTTTTCTGCGAGACTCTAAAATAGGCAAAAAAAACAGCAATTCTGGGCTGGGCCTCCAGTTAATAGGTTAGTCCCAAAAATAATATAAAAGTGAATAATAAAGCCCAATAATGTCCAAAACAGTAGATAATATAGCATGGAGCAATAAAAAATTATAGATACGTTGGAGACGTATCAGTACCCTCTACTTGAACATGGTGCTTTATGCTTCATATTATTATCCAATGATGTGTTGCCATCCTGTGATTTCTGAGTAGATTTTCGTTGTCCTATTGGTGGTTGATGAATTGCTATGATTGATTTAATTTGCTTGTGGTTATGTTGCTGTCCTTTGGTGCCCATCATATGAGCGCGCGCGTGGATCACACCATAGGGTTAGTTGTATGTTGATAGGACTATGTATTGGAGGGCAAGAGTGACAGAAGCTTCAACCTACCATAGAAATTGATGCATACGGGATTGAAGGGGGACCAATATATCTTAATGCTATGGTTGGGTTTTACCTTAATGAACATTAGTAGTTGCGGACGCTTGCTAATAGTTCCAATCATAAGTGCATAGAATTCCAAGTCAGAGATGACATGCTAGCAGTGGCCTCTCCCACATAAAACTTGCTATCGGTCTAGTAAAGTAGTCAATTGCCTAGGGACAATTTCGCAACTCCTACCACCACTTTTACACACTCGCTATACTAACTTTACTGTGTCTTTATCTAAACAACCCCTAGTTTTTATTTACGCGCACTTTATATTCTTGCAAACCTATCAAAAAACACCTACAAAGTACTTCTAGTTTCATACTTGTTCTAGGTAAAGCGAACGTTAAGCGTGCGTAGAGTTGTATCGGTGGTCGATAGAACTTGAGGGAATATTTGTTCTACCTTTAGCTCGTTGTTGGGTTCGACACTCTTACTTATCGAAAGAGGCTACAATTGATCCCCTATACTTGTGGGTTATCAATGATAATTTTTTATTATTCATGCTAGAATTGTATTAACCGGAAATTTAGTACATGTGTGAATACATAGACAAAACAGAGTGTCCATAGTATGCCTCTACTTGACTAGCTCGTTAATCAAAGATGGTTATGCTTCCTGACCATAGACATGTGTTGTCATTTGATGAACGGGATCGCATCATTAGAGAATGATGTGATGGACAAGACCCATCCGTTAGCTTAGCATTATGATCGTTGAGTTTTATTGCTATCGCTTTCTTCATGACTTATACATGTTCCTCTGACTATGAGATTATGCAACTCCCGAATACCCGAGGAACACCTTGTGTGCTATCAAACGTCACAATGTAACTGGTGATTATAAAGATGCTCTACAGGTGTCTCCGAAGGTGTTTCTTGGGTTGGCATCGATCCAGATTAGGATTTGTCACTCCGTGTATCGAAGAGGTATCTCTGGGCCCTCTCGATAATGCACATCACTATAAGCCTTGCAAGCAATGCGGTTAATGAGTTAGTTGCGGGATGATGCATTACGGAACAAGTAAAGAGACTTGCCGCTAACGAGATTGAACTAGGTATGATGATACCGACGATCGAATCTCGGGCAAGTAACATACCGATGACAAAGGGAACAACGTATGTTGTTATGCGGTTTGACTGATAAAGATCTTCGTAGAAAATGTAGGAGCCAATATGAGCATCCAGTTTCTGCTATTGGTTATTGACCGAAGATTTGTCTCGGTCAAGTCTACATGGTTCTCGAACCCGTAGGGTCCGCACGCTTAATGTTCGATGACGATTTGTATTATGAGTTATGTGATTTGATGACTGAAGTTTGTTCGGAGTCTCGGATGAGATCGCGGACATGACGAGGAGTCTCGAAATGGTCGAGAGGTAAAGATTCATATATTGGAAGGTTGCATTCGGACATCGGAATGGTTCCGAGTGATTCGGGTATTTTTTCGGAGTACCGGGAGGTTACCGGAACCCCCCGGGGAAAGACATGTTCCTTATGGGCCATAGGAGGGAGGCTAACCTGCCCACAAGGGGCTGGTGCGCCCCCCACAAGGGAGGAGGACGAATTGGATTTGGGAAGGGGGCACCACCTGCTACCTCTTGAGCATGCGTTGGTTTTCCCTTGAAGGGGAAAGGGTGATGCAGCAAACTAGCGTAAGTATTTCCCTCAGTTTTTGAGACCCAAGGTATCAATCCAGTAGGATACTACACGCAAATCACCTAGTACCTGCACAAACAATCAAGAACCTTGCAACCAACGCGATAAAGGGGTTGTCAATCCCTTCACGGCCACTTGCAAAAGTGAGATCTGATAAAGATAATAAGATAAATATTTTTGGTATTATTGTTGTATAGATTGGAAAATAAAGATTGCAAAATAAACGGCGACAGAAATAGCTAGTTGACGGGAAACTAGTAAGATGTAAAATAGACCCCGGGGCCATAGGTTTCACTAGTGGCTTCTCTCAAGAGAGCATATATTACGGTGGGTGAACAAATTACTGCCGAGCAATTGATAGAAAAGCGCATAGTTATGAGAATATCTAGGCATGATCATGAACATAGGCATCACGTCCGTGTCAAGTAGACCGAAACGATTCTGCATCTACTACTATTACTCCACACATCGACCGCTATCCAACATGCATCTAGAGTATTAAGTTCATAAGAACGGAGTAACGCATTAGGCAAGATGAAATGATGTAGAGGGATAAACTCAAGCAATATGATATAAACCCGATCTTTTTATCCTTGATGGCAACAATACAATACGTGTCGGTTCCCTTTCTGTCACTGGGATCGAGCACTGCAAGATTGAACCCAAAGCTAAGCACTTCTCCCATTGCAAGAAAGATCAATCTAGTAGGCCAAACTAAACCGATAATTCGAAGAGACTTGCAAAGATATCAAATCATGCATATAAGAATTCAGAGAAGAATCAAATATTGTTCATAGATAATCTTGATCATAAACCCACAATTCATCGGATCTCGGCAAACACACCGCAAAAGAATTACATCGAATAGATCTCCAAGAAGATCGAGGAGAACTTTGTATTGAGATCCAAGGAGAGAGAAGAAGCCATCTAGCTAATAACTATCACTACAAAAAAAGACACATCCGTGACATTTTGGGCCGAACGAAATTTTTTCTGTCATACATATGACACTTCTATGATGATAATTGTGACAAAACCCGGTATCATCATAGATGTGGTGGGCTCCTACTTCTATGACAAAAAATCATGACAGAAAATGGGCCTTTCGTCCTGGGCGGGCCGGAGACGCAGCTGCATGACATTCTTTGGGCCGTCCATGACGGAAAAAACCGTGGTAGAAGCGAGGGCGAGGAAAATTTCGGGGAGTTCCCGGTTACGGTGGGAGGTCGGGGGCCGAGCGATGCACGTTTCTCTCGTACACGTATGCGCGTGTGTGCGAGGCATTGGCTCTAACTGAACCCGAGTGAGGCGTTGGGCTCTAACTGAACCCGAGCGATTGCACTGTAGGCTACGCATTACTGAACCTGAGCGATCGATCTATGGCTGTTAACTGAACCCGATCGAGCGATTCCTTCGCTACTGCTGCTAACTGAAGCCGATCGATGCTGCCTCTGGATGAACAGTGAGCGTTGCTGGTGGGGGTTTGGATGAACAGTTCCCGGTGGGGGTGGATGAACAGGACCCCGTGGTGTTGCCTCTGGATGAACAGGACCCCGATCGATCGAGCCGGTTGGGGCTGGATGAACAGGACCCCGTGGAGGGCAGGATGAACAGGACCACCCCGTGGAGGGCAGAATGAACAGTAGATGGTGGAGGGCTGGATGAACAGTAGCCCGTGGAGGGGTGGTTGAACAGGAGCCCGTGGAGAGGGCTGGTTGAACAGTAGCTGGTGGAGTAGCGCGTGGTGGAGGCTGGATGAACAGGAGCCCGTGGATGAACAGTCGCAGGTGGAGGCTGGAGGAGGTCGACGGTGGATGAACAGTAGCCCGTGGAGGCTGGAGGGGGTCGACGGTGGAGATGAACAGTGTCCCGTGGAGTCCTGTTTTGCGGTACGCCACACCCCTCCCGATGAATAGGACCCCTGTTTCGACCGTAGCGCTCCAACACAAGTCCGTTTCCTCCGTTTTGCGGTACGCCACACCCCTCCCGATCAACAGGACCCCCGTTTCGACCGTAGGAGGTCCGTTTCCTCCGTTTTGCAGTACGCCAGACCCCTCCCAATGAACTGGATCCCGTTTCAAACATGGCCGGTCGAACACAAGGCCGTTTCCTCCGTTCTGTGGTACGCCAGGTCTCGTTTCCATCGGCTGTTCCGTCCAAGCCCTCCCGATGAACACGACGACGCATTCCATTCCGACCCAGCCGGTTGGCTCCCCATGAACACGACGACGACGCTGTTTCTCCGTTCCGACCCAGCCATGTACACGAGCCCTGGCCGTACGTATGCGCGAGTATGCGTTCGAGACCCTGCCCGTATGTACGTACGTGGCCGTATTTTCTTTCTTGCACACTGGCCGTTGTACATACGTGTACATGCTACGTGCGCGCCTCTACTACGACACGTGCGCGCCTCTACATCGACCAGTATGTACGTACACGTTCGCGACCAGAATGACAATGCTACGTACGCTTCGACTAGGTGGGTCCCGACTGTCAGGCACTTCCTTGCCTACGAAGATGTAGCTGGTGGGTCCCAACAGTCAGGGGGCGAATCGTTTTTTCTTGCCCGGACGCACTTCCTTGCGTGCGAAGATGTAGCTAGTGGGTCCCCGCAGTCAGGGGGAAATGTTTTTTTCGCGAAATACGGTGGCCCGTCTGGTGGGTCCCCGCTGTCAGGTGGAGGAATCATTATTTTTCGCGTAATAAGGAGGCACTTCTTTGCTGCGGCCGTGGACCCAGCTGTCAGCCTCTCCACGTACAGTCCATGTCCGATGGAAGTCGTTCCTTGACCACATTGACCACGCCGCGCCGAGAGCACCAGGGCGGTGGATGACGGCGAGGCCTAGGAAGGGGACGACGGGGAGCCAGGGAAGACGCGGCAGTGGAAGCCCGCGCGGAGAGGAGTACGAGGGTTCACTGGTTCGGCTACGGTGTGAGGCTGCCGTCGCCGTAAGGCCTGGCCAGCGGTGGGAATAGTAGGGGGCGGTGAGGCCTCCGCGGCAGCACATCTGGCCATGGGAGGCAGGAGCATGCGGCATGACCGGCGCTGCTTTGGGCGGCTGGAGCAAGAAGACCAGAGGTTGAAGAAGCACTACGGCCGTTGGATGGACATCGCACGGTCACTGGAGCTAGAATCGTTCATATTGACTAAAGTTGACAAAGGCCCCCGTCCCAATCAACTTAGTAGGCCCACAAGTCAGCCTCCCACCATGGTGGGTCCCAGCTAGCAGGGGAGTATTCATTTTTTTGTGCGTAATAAGAAGGCACTTCCGGTGGGTCCGAGCTGACAGCGGGGGGAACATTTTTTCGCAAAATACGCTGGCCCATTCGGCGGGTCCTAGTAGTCAGGGGGGAAACATTTTTTTTGCGAAATAAGGTGGCCCGTTCGGTGGGTCCCTGCTGTCAGGTGGAGGAATAATTATTTTGCGCGTAATAAGGAGGCACTTCCTTGCGGCCGCCTGGACCCAGCTGTCAGCCTCTCCACGTACAGTACTCTTCCGATGGAAGTCGGTCATTGACCACTTTGACCACGCCGCGCCGAGAGCACCAGGGCGGTGGTCTGGATGACGGCGAGGCCTAGGAAGGGGAGGACGCGGAGCCGGGGAAGACGCAGCAGTGGAAGCCCGCGCGGAGAGGAGTACGAGGGTTCACTGGTTCGGCTGCGGTGTGAGGCTGCCGTCGCCGCGGAATAACAGGTGTTGTGGGTGAGTAGAGGGATGGCCTGGCCAGCGGTGGGAGTAGTACGGGGCGGTGAGGCCTCCGCGGCATCACAGCCGGCCACGGGAGGCAGGAGCACGCGACACGACCGGCGCTGCTTTGGGCGGCTGGAGCAAGAAGACCAGAGGTTGAAGAAGCACTACAGCCCATTTACAGTTTGTTAAAAGTACAACCCAACTTCTAGCTAGGACAATGATTAATAATTTCAAACAACCGCTCAAAACAGAATTCAAAAAAAATTCCCACATTTTGATGGGATCCGAAATATTTTTATCCGAAATTTCTAGTCAGGTTAAATATAATTTCAAAATAAAGTTGTATTACATTAAAATCCAACGAAATATTGCGCGCGCAACAAGTAATGAAATTAAAATTTTCAAATTCCAAAAATAATATATTTTTCAAACTAATTACGTGTTTGGTGCATAGTAACTGTCCAGTTATTATAATTATATCCCATTTATTATTTCTTAAGTTCCATTTTCTTGTTAAGCCTAATGCATACCTCCTAGGAAAGTTTGCAGCCCAGCGGGGCGGAGAATAACAAGTTGACCCGGATATTGTGTACAACTGTCAGCCCAGTTGCATTGCTGATGTTGAAAAAAAAGGCCTGTGTAGTACAGTACAACCTAACATGGTTACTCAGCCCACATTCAGCGACGCCGGAAAGGCCCAAACAAGGCTTCTGTACAACTTTTTGAAGTCACTGAGCTCAATTAATAACTTAAGAAAAAACTTAGATTACAGTGGAACCTAATTAAAAGCTGTCATGAGCAAATAAATAATTCAACGGGTCCCACTTGTGCATGTGCGCGTGTGTGTGCGTGTGTGTGTGTGTGTGAGAGAGAGAGAGATAGAGAGAGAGAGACCCATCGGTCGATGCTCGTAAATACATCTTTCAGCCATATGCATTGCTGATGCTCAGTAAAAACTTATATAGTTGACACAATCATATAGAACATCATAGCACACTGAACTTGCATACAAAAATTTCACGCATGCGGCACAATCAGGATGGAAGCAGTGTATCGCTACGGGAAGGGCTATGTTGAAACCAACGAAGTCGTACATAACGGTTCATCGTCTTTATCAATGACGGGGCAATATCTTGAATGTTGTGCAAAGAAAACAGACAGACAACACAATAAGTTCTGCTAGCACATTAAGTTGACGTACAGCCCTTTCTAAAAAAAGTTCAGGTACAAAATTAGAACAGGTTACAATCAAATGTACTGGCATATCAGTGCTTCACACCCATAGCTCGGAGTTAACTAGTATCTGACAAGATTCAGTTGTTACCTCAAATTAGAGCACATCCAGGCAGCCAGCCCTGCCTCTTCTCCCAAAGAAGTAGTGGCCTCCGCCACGCGATGGAGTAGGCCCTGTGCCATCCATCATTCCGAGCAACACAGGGAAAGTCTGACGTTGACTCCTGTAATGGACGTCGTCGACGGACCCTGGCACAAGTGGCGGCGGCAGGACTTCGATTGATGGATTGACCACTTCTTCAACATGCACAAACACTCGATACAGGTACATCCCTAACGTGGTCCGCGGCGGCCTTGGTGGCGACGGATAGTATAACCCCGGTTCCTGCACCGGTATCTCAACACCAATCACCTTCGGTATGGTGGACGGCTTCTTCATCCATGCCATAACCGTCAGAGCCTAGCTGTCTGGAGGAACAAACATACTTACGAGCTAACCTCCAAGGTCGTTGATAAGCTCGTTCATGGACTCACTGTTCCAAGCACGTCGAGGCATGTCATGGAAGGTAAGCTTTGTTAAAAACTCAAGCTCAGAGGGCACCGAGCCCCATCCTGGGTGCCACCGATCAAAGCTCACCAGCGCGCCATCGCAGAACAAACGCCGGGAAGATTCGAACACACGACTGCAGTCGAAAGTTGTCCGGAACCTGACGAAGAAATCAGCCGGTGGCGGACAGACTTCGACGAGCAAGTCACTTATTTGGATGCCGTGCGCAATGCCAAGAGCTTTGACAAGGTCGTCCGGTGAGACGGGAGGCCGGTCGCCGTTGATGGTTACCATCAGCACTTTGCCGGCAAATTGGTCGTCAAGCGCCGCCATGCCACTGTTGAGCGACAGCACGCAGCGACCGAAGGCAGGACGGACCTCAGGATCTCCGGCTCGGAGATCCGCGTTGACCGGCGACATGATAGTGCGCTTGAGTACAGGGAGTACAGGAGGGGGATTTGGGGGAACTAGAGTAGGAATCGAGATTCCAGAGGTGGGGGAGGGGCGGGAGACTGGGGATGAAAAGGTAGCATGAATTTCGAACACGCGCCAATATGCTCTCGGCGCGCAAGCGCACGAAAACACCGGTGGCGCCCACATGTCGGCCTAAGAGTCCTTATTGTTTCTTTTTTGGAGAGCCCGACCTTTTTTTTCAGGATCTTTTGAGAGCCCGGCCTGAGAGTCATAATTGACCTGTTTGGCATTGCGTTACTACTCGGCCCATATTCAACGACACCTCACTGGCCCAAACAAGTGTACATCATCGAAAAGACACTGATCTCAAATTATATAACTTGAAAAAAGGAGATATACTCTGAACACTGGAGAATGGTGATGCCCTCATTTAGCCCACCAGTAGTTCGAGACAATAAACAGTTCGAAACAACGATATATACAACATTCAAACACTGACTAGTGACTACTACTGACATAAACAACAAGACATGATAGTTCATAAGAAGTCTTGCTACACCACCAAAACGCACCCATCTGCAGCGCTCAGACTCTCGTGATCCAGACAAGAATGACATTCTAAACAGAAGCAACTATTACATAGTAAGAGTGAGATAGACGAGGATGACCAAATGACAAGGAATATGCATAACAAAAGAAAGAACTACCTATCCAGAACCAGCAGCAAAGACAACAAAGTCATTCGAAGAGATGATCCAACACCATAATAATTTGCAGCCCCGCTTCAGCGACCAGTGATCCGGAGACACCAGTACTCCACCCTTTCGATGCAACAGCCCAATTACCTATCAACCTGAAGGCTTGAACCACATCACTGCCTGTCATAATTGAGACATCCAAGGATCAAAATTAATCCGGATGCCTTTGTCATTCTCACCTTCTTTTGGCTGCAGGCTGTATCGTTGACAATCAGGGGAGTTTGCTCCCGAACTCCTAGGGCTCGCCGTGTAGACACAGTTTTCCATAGCAAATAGAGCCTCTCTGCCATCAAGGTCCTTGCCAACGGTGATCTCCTGGTTAATCGGATAATTGAGTCCGAGAAACAGAGAGTGTGAACCAAGGCTGTTTACCCGTCTCCAACTAAAAAATCCTAAAGGCCCCAACAAGCTGGTATCCTTCTCATAGACGTAACAGCCACTATCCGGATACTCACGTATTACACGGTGCTTGTATACAGTGGGGTTTTTGCAATATAACTTTTCCGGCTCATGTGTCCGAATGATCATCAGTCTTTTGCCGTCGTCTGATCGAGCGAGGAACCAGTTGTGCTTCCCTGTTTTTGGCAAATGTGGTGTGATTACAAAGGGCAGTAACTGTAGGGACACTGCATCATATCAAAAAGGACATGCATTGTTAATGTAAGATCAGCATTGTTCAGAGTATGAGTAGGATAATGCAAGAAACAACATTGATATGTCCCTGTTGGAACTGGGAGGAAAATACAGGGAAATGTATACTGGGTTCGAAAATATAGAAGTGTCATGCATGGTTATACTCATGTTATCTCGCAATCGATTCTTCACAGGAAACTACCATGTCATGCATGTTATGTACTCCCTCCATTCCCAAATATTTGTCTTTCTAGGCATTTCAAATAGACACAACATACGGATGTATGTAGCCATATTTCAGAGTGTAGATTCACTCATTTTGCTCCGTATGTAGTCAGTTGTTAAAATCTCTAGAAAGACAAATATTTGGGAACGGAGGGAGTAATCATGTTCTGTCCTCACAAACAAATTCTTCAAGGTAACTAACAGACCATGCATTGTTATATACTCGTGTTCTGTGGGCAAAAAATTTGTGAGGATATTATTCTAGCCATTGATTGCTGAAGGGCGAATATAGGTATGTACACATGGTAAGCATTGCAGGATTTCACTACTTCCAAATATAGAGTTCTCCATATGCACATTTACTTCCCTAATGTATGGTTAGATGAAACCAACAGTGTGGTGCATGTTTCTACATCATGAAAATGAGGAAACTAACATGGCCATTGATACACACTCATATTTACTAGTAGTATATAGATTATAGTCAAATAAGGATAATATCCATATATTCCTAACCGTTTGATTATTCAGGGTACAAATTGGCTGTAATGACATGGTCACAATCGCATGATTAACTCATTCCAAATATAGCTGATTTACGGCGTCTCTAATACATTGCCATAGTTCTACTCAAATTCTGCTCAAACAGGGATATGCCAATCATCACAAAAAGTTCAAACAGTGTCATGGCGTCATCATTAACATGAGATGGAAACAACTTACACGCGCCATGCCAGCAATACGTGGTGCCATCTGCTTTGTCGATCGCGTAGATGATGCCATTATGTTCAATAGCATCACAGAAGTGTGTATCAGCTTTGACGATGATCCACTGCGAGCCGAGTTGTCTCCAACTAAAGAAGGCACCGGCGTAAAGATAGGCGAGTCCGCGGTCGAACAAGGCAATTAGCTTGAAGTCTGCGTAATTCGCATGTCGTGTGGGCACTTGGAAGATTACAATCTTCTGCAAAACAAGGTCCGTCCAACTGACATAGTAATCTAGATGACTTGGACCGCGATGGTAATACTCTATATAATCCAACGGAGGAAGGATAATCTCATGGGAGGTCTGGAAGTTCACGAGCACCAAATTTTTACCGTCTTCTCTGAAGGCAGCCATCCAGTGGGAGTTCATGCCGACCCAGTACATACCTGCCAAGAAGTTTCGGGCGATGGTGATCGGATCGATGTCGAGGGAAATGATGTACGACGACCCACTACATACCTGCAAAGAAGTTTCGGCTAATGGAGATCGGATTGAAGTCGAGGGGCATCATGCACGCCTCTATATCATGGTGAGCCAATCTCGCAAGACCAGATAGCAGCAAGCAGGGTGTCTTGAAAAGCTTAGGCCTCGCTTCGACGATGGCCGTGTGCATGTCCCTCGAGCATGCAGCCAGCCGCAGGGCGCTCAATATATCCATACACGAACAACAGAGGTCGAGGATGTCACTAGGGAGATTGCTCCAATCGCGGCTCATATGGATGCTGCCCGGTTCGCGTTCGGCCATGGTGGAGTTTGGAAGGGGGCTTGATTTACGGGGGAGAAGGATGTCGGTGCTGGAGCGGCTAGCGAGGGAATAGTGGTACTGGGGGAGGCGAGTGAGGCGACGGTACACGGGGGCACAGTGAGATGGAGACGGAGAAGGAGATGGAGATGGAGTGGTGCTATGGGAGCGGAGAGGGAGACGAGGCGAGGCGCCAATGTGCTGTACAGCGGCGGTGATAGACTGCACAGTGCACAGGGTGAGGCTGACTTTGGTAACCCGAACACGCCGCCTGGACTAGTCTGAGGCGCAGGGTGTTGTCACTTCACTGTGAGGACCGGATGAATAGTATTTTGACCATCAAGTGTACCACAGTTGTACTACTACTACTACTAGTAGTAGTAGTAGGAACATGAGTACTCCAGTATTGTATAGCGGAAATAGGTCTCCCGTGCTAGCATGCCTGTTCACTTCATCGTTCAGGTATCATCCATATTGCGAGCAGAACCAAATTCTCGTGCATGCCCAATCAACGCCCTGCCGCGATGCATGCAGTGGTCGTTCTGGTGCATCAAGGACGGCATGCAGATCGTTCCACACTTGAGAAGAGGAAAAATGGAAAGGTAGAACGCGGCAGCAGAGGAAGAGAACGCTGGCTAACGAGGCTGGGAGGGGATTGACCAGGAAGTTAATGCTCCACGCCTAAAGGGAAGATCCAGCGCGCCGCCGTCCTTCAGCTGTGCCTCGAAGATGATGTTTTGGTGTACCACATCATACACTCGCCCTCCATACCAGGTGAGCTTCACGATTTCTTGTCTCGTGAGGACGTATACATCTGTGGGGCAGCCATCGATGGGGACAAACAGAAGCTGGAGCCGTACAACCTTGATTTGAAAAGCATCGCTGACCTACAAACCAGAATCAATTCCTGTAGAAGATTGTGATAAACAGACACCATCCCTATTTGACGTAGCAAATTTTGTGCTCGGTACAAATCTTCAGAAGGGTGACGAGACGGTGGCATTAAGGTTGTCTGTATGGGAGAATTATCCCTTGACGTACGAGCGGATAAATATGCTGCCCTCGATGCCCGTGTGAGTTTCGAGATAGCTGGCAAGTCCAAAGAGCTTGTTGCGAAGCCGTCTCCCATAGAGAATGAGAACAAGAAGAAGAAGAAGAAGAAGAAGAAGAAGAAGAAAAGGCTGCACCAGCAGGAGGGCATTATGGATGGATGAACTATTTCCTCTCTTGTAAAAAAAAATATTCCCTCTCGGTGTATATTGATATAGATGGACTATTTCGATGGTGTGCATGTCTTTGGAACATAGTAGTAGCGTGGGTCCGCTTGACTTTAAGGAACTATTTATCCACATATATAGCTTTCTCTGCTACTCCTTCCAGTGATCGGTATGCAGTGCATGTGTCCGTAGACATGACAGCTTGTCCATGGAAGTTCAACTACGGCGACCATCACGTTTCATCTCGCGATTCCCATGATGCCTCTCCAACCCACGGCACCACGCCCCCCGACGTGCGCCTCACCCCTCTCGGCCGCACCGCCCCTCTGCCTTTGTGTGCATGACATGTGGGCCACCTAAAATGCGGCGAGCATCAAGTTTCTACCATAGCCACCCGCGATTCCCACGACGCCGCTCGAACCCATGAAACCACACGTCCCCCGACCTGCGGCTCACCCCTCTTGGCCCCACCGCCCCTCTGCCTACGGGAGCATTACATGTGGACCAGTCACCTATCGGGTCCACATGTTATTGACTCAAAGGTAGGTGTAGTAAGGCGCTGAAGCTCAGTCCCGACGGCCCTGAGAGGGAAATGTAACTCCTGCGCCAGGGCTTGTGGTGCTCCCGCAGCACGAACTCGTGCCAAACTCGAGATTTGTTTCTTTAATATACATGCACGCAACGATTTAATGGACATTGTAATCTCAACATGTGATGGGGAACTCTAAATTTGAATTTGAAACTTATAAAACGAAAAGATTCAAAACAAATAAACTGGGAGAGAGGGAGTATATCGTAGGATGTGTCCCATACCAAATAAGTCCCCTGGTTTGTCACCGCGAAGATGCGGTTAGAAAGGAGCACATCGTCTTCCTACTCGTACGGCAACAAATCGACCGCAGACAGCATGGTCCGCCTTTGACCGCCATGTGCAAGGTTCGTGCTATCTTATTCAAGCTCACCGTGGTTCCATCGTACCAATTCATGCGGTGGCCCGTTGCATGGCTGATCGCAATGTTGGACAAAGGTTCTACGGGAACGGTGTCACCGTTGTAAATGTTGTGCAAATTGATGTTGGTACCCTCCCGTACATATGCAAGCCAATCTCCACTTGCACCGAGCCTAACCTGTGAAACAGTGGGCAGGGGGAGAATTAGGAAATGGACACGGAAGTAGTCTTTAGAATGCATTTACTACGTGATCAAACTCATCTTACCTGCTCATTGGAGGAAATTTGAGTGCCCCTCAACGTCGGCATCTCAAGGGGCGTCAACTTGCAACTACGGCCACGCCGCGCTGGAGGGACCCCCAAGGAAACATCCTCGTGCGTTCCACGGAACATCAAGATGCATTTGTATGAGTAGTTTATCTTGTGAGAGAAAAGGATGAACGAGGGAAGGCCTCTAGAGATAGAGATGGACACTACTACTACCAATGTGCTGGCCCGTGCGTTGCAATGGATCCAAAGTAGTAGAATAATACTTGTTCTCGTGCTTGAAATATAAACACTCTAGTTTTGATATACATGTGTCAGCAGACATGACAGCTTGTCCATGGAAGTTGAACCACGGTGACCATCACGTTTCTTGTTTCTACCACTGCCACACCCACACGCGATTCCCACGACGCTGCTCCAACCCACGGCACGACGTCCCCCGACGTGGACATGGATCCTCTGGCGTGCCTATCACTACCTTGCCCTGCCTTTCCTTTGCTGACAGGTGGGACCCACGCTTATGGGTCCCACATGTTGGTGACAGAATGGTAGGATTGTTCGTGTCAGGGGATGCTCATCCCCCGACGTGCCCCTCATCCCTGTCGGCCCCACCGCTCCTCTGCCTTTGTGTGCATGACATGCGGGCCAGCTGAACTGCGGCGACCATCAACTTTCTACCACAGACACACCCGATTGGACGCGGTTTGCCTGCTCTGCTGCAGTGCTCCGATCCGTACTCCCGCACCGTCGAATTTTCATCCAACGGCTGTGACACATTTCGTCCCGGTCATCAATCCTCAGTTGGAGTACTTATGTACTACAGGTAGTACCCGCCGGTGTGGCCATCTACGCCTCGTAACGCCCCGACGCCTAGCTGTGGCACCCTCGCCACGGCCACGCCACCACCGGCCGGTTCATCTCGAACGAGTGAGTCGCGAACCACGCCACCACCATGAGAATGACATGTGGGCCAGCCGCATTTAAGGTCCGCATGTCATTGACTCATAGGCCGGGCACTAAGCCACTAAAGTTCGGTCTCGTGGGCCCTGAGAGGGAAATGTAACTCCTGCGGCAGGCCTTGTGGTGCTCCCGCAGTACGAGCTCGTGCCAAAACTGGAATTTGTTTCTTACTACTACCAACTAGTACTAGTAAGGTACACATGCATTGCACGCATGAGATTCTGGTGGTTTGTGCATTATGCTTCTACATGTGGAGCTTTCTGGATTCTAACATGTGGCAAAATCTGGTGGAATGTAAGGTTAGGCAAGTTTGATTAACTTAGGTGAGTGTTTGGTTCAAGCCACACTAAGGCCCCACATGAGATACACACAAAAAATGTGGCAAGATTCCCTTAGGCTTGCCCACTTGTGGCTCTCATTTTGAAGAACTAATAACTTTGCCTAAGCTTAGTTGTGGCAAAGTTAGTCATGAATTAAGTTCAACCATGGAGTCTTCTAGATTATACATGTGGCAGAATCTGGTGGATGATATCCAACGGCCAGTAGTGCTCGGATTTGCCATCTTTGTACCGTCGGATTGGCTTCATCCAACGACCAACTTTCAAAGTTTTTCACACACTATATAGGGGGTATAGATATAGATGTGCCGGTCCGTTGCAATGGATCCAAAGTATATCTATTTAGTGGAGTGCACTCTAAACACATTATCTATTTATTTTTCTCTAACCTTCCGTAGCCATGCAACCAAGCCACATAAGCTTCATGGGTGCCCCCCACGTCATATTATTCATACTACGTTGATTGAAAAAAAGATAAATCACCCAAAACAAGATCTTCCCGTTTTTTGTTCCTACGATGTTGTGCCGTGCACATACCTACTAGTTGTATAATGGTAGTACTAGTAATATAGTATTAGGAGTACAAACTTGGTACTAGTAGGAGTAGTACTAGTATGGAATGCTCCTACTCTATCAATGAGCCCCGTCTGACACCAAATTTCTTGGCTTCCGTGCTACAGCTAGATCTTCCCCTCGTTTCTGTTTTCCAACCCGGCGGCAGGCGGGGTGTCGATTTGCTCAACGGCGGTCCCACATGAAAGTGAAAATGCTAGGCAACACGCCTTCCCTAAGCTATGTGTCATGCCGGACGGGCCGTGTTGTACTCCCGACTCCCGGGCGTGTGGGGGTGCGACGCGAACGCGGTAGGCCTTTTCCTTTTACCAGCAATGTGCCCGTGCGTTGCGACGGATCCAAAGTAGTAGAATAGTAGTATTTGTTCACAAACTTGAAAGAAATCACTATTGTTTTGATATACTCCTAATATATTACTCCCTCCGTACCTAAATATTTGTCTTTTTGAGATTTCAAATGGACTATCACATACGGATTATATAGACATATTCTAGTGTTTCTAGCAAGATGCCCGCGCGTTGCACGAAGTTGATGGAAAAGGTAAGCACAACTTATAAATTGACGGATGGAGTACTAGTTACAGTGATGCATATAATTAAGCAAAGGGATCGCACATGTCGGTATTGACTGGAACGAGAATGCAACAACACAATAAGAATTAAGGCCACGATGATGCGATCGCAGTGGTGGTTACAGAAGGCAAGAAGAAAGATGGATCCACGAACGTATGACCTCCTCCTCCTCAACTTAGTGCGCCGGGCCACCGACCGGCGGCTAAGGAGCGGCGGCTTTTGTGGCGAGGTCGAGGTGCTTCTCAGCAAAGGCATCCAAGGCTTCCAGCCGGTTGAGGAAGGCCAACGTCGTAGCGTCCTCACTGGCCTTGTAGATACCTATGTACACGATTTGCTCGTACACGTGGATGTGTAGGTCGACGAATTCTTGCAGGGCGAGGCGCCTCGCGGCGAGCGCGACCTCCAGGTGGACATTCTTCGTGGCGTCGGCGGGCAGTCGCAGGGCCACCAGTGCTTGAAAGAGGTTCCGGCCATGGAGGCCGATTAGGGTGGCAGGCAATGAGGAGCCCGGGCGCGCGGGCTGGAGGAGTACGGCGATGTCGTCCGCGAGCTTCTTGAGGACAGTGAACTTGTTGCTGGTGGCAACGATCATCTGGTCCAACTGAGAGTCGTAGTTGGCGTCGACGGCGGCCATCCACCAGCCGGTCTCCAACACCGTCTGGAGACGATCCTCGGCGCCATGCCGCAGGCCGGCATCGTGGACCATCTGGCGCAGCCGCTGGCCGCTCACGCGCATCGCCGCCATGGGTCTGGAGTGAGCTCTTTTGCGCTTAGTGTAGGTGCTTAGGCAAATGCTTAGGTGCGTACGATGTGGTAGATGCATTGGAATGGAGGGGCGCCTTTATATGAGGGCAATGAGGGCAAACTGCGTTGCATTCACATCGTGCAGCCTCTTTTCCCGGACCTCCTCCCATTACTTCCCTCATGCATTAATTGAAGGAGGATGCATTGGCCGTTCAACATATCGGGAACCGCTACTCCCTCCCTCGTCTGCATTAAAGCCGTATCGGGAACTGCGCCGCCCGCTGTCAAATCGAATACTCCCTCCGTCTAGGTGAGTATTAAGTCATCTTACGAAAACCAAATAGTAAACACATAGGCGTGGTGCATTAACTCTCACGTTGTTTCTTATTTTTTGACATAAATAGAGGAATCAACCAAGAAGAGATGTGGGGCTTGTATGCTTTTAATGACTTGAGACTATCAAACATGACATGCAGTGGTCAGTTCGTTGCACAAGAACAAATACAACCCACGTCAGCACACACGCATCTTATATAGCATCACATCCAATGGCTATAAAAGATGAATGAGACCAAATTATATCTCATCTAGATGAGTTCTAGCAAAACTGTATTAATAATACTTAGTACTCCTGCGCCATGTATCATATATTAGTATCATGTAGTACTTTATTTATTGCCATGTATGACACATAGTACTCAACTCTCTCTCTTTCTTCATTTAATTCTATGACACCTCATCAAAATTGCTAAGGCTAGTACCATTACAACCAGCCTTAGCAAATACTAAACATTAAGTTCTCTCGTTTTCCTCTCCACCTTGGTCACCTAGACGGAGGGAGTATACTGCGCGGGCTTTTCCTGCGCGGTAGGCGGGGCAGTTCCGCCTAGTCGGTTCGACAGAGACGCGAGAAGACGAGGGAGTAGGCTGCTGCAAACGTAGGGCTGTGTGATTTGACAGCGAGTTACTGCTGGACAGGTGGGGCCCCGTGATTTGACTTGCCATTATCATTTTAACTGCGGCGCTACGACCGGCGTGAGTCTCCCGATTCCTGACCACCTCCATACAGGTGCCTCTCCCAATGCTCCACCATGTAGTAGAGGCTGGCTCTTGCATGAGAGCCCACTTCTCCACTTTTTCCTTGCCTCTCTTTCCTCCACATATGCAAAAATGCCATGTAAAGCGCACTATTGTACTTACTTGCTCCTACAGGTGCTTAAGCTTGCCACATAGGCATAAAGTCTGATGTGGCAAGTTAATCAAGAAGAGAGAGACTAGTTTGGTGACCCAAGGAAGAAACGGTGCTAAGCGCGTGTACCTAGGTGAAAAGACAATTTTGAGTCTATAGCTAATTAAATGAAGCAAACTTAGCAACACCATTTCATTGGAAGAGGTCACTCCTTGGCAATGCAATAAATACTAGTACTCCCTGTGTCCCATAATATAAGAACGTTTTTGGCACTACACTAGTGTCAAAAACGTTCTTATATTATGGGACGGAGGGAGTACGAAGAAAGAGATAGAGAGAAGTAAAAAAAATACACTTATAGCCAACCTTATAGCCAAAACCTTGTTGTAGTATGAGTGACTAAGTGATGACTATGTATGACATGCCAACATCAGATAGCCTAACGCACCATGTTAAATCTCCAAGGGCGCGACCGCACGAGCGACGCGACGGTCGTGGTAGGCGCGACCACGATACGGGCTGCTGGCAGCCCTTGGATCTGAGATCAAACGGTCGCATGCTAAGTTGCTGAAAATTTGCAGAATAACCCTCCAGGATAGGATATTCACCCATAGGTCTAGAATCACGCCATGCAACCGTTCGATCTCAGATCCAAGGGCTCTCGGAAGCCCGTATCATGGGAGAATGGAAAGCCACTACCCTGCCGTTCGCACGCTGGCAGTTCGCTCCTACTCGTCCCCGCACGTCCTTCAATACTACGGCGGTTCGCTCCTAGTCGTCCCGTCCATTCACATTACGGCAGTTCCACTAATCCTAACCCTCCTCCCAAATCCATGGCGTCCCAAATCTCCCGATCGGCGGTGAGTACAAGGTTAGAACCATCACCGGCGATGAGTTCGACGTCATCTACACCCGTTCTTCCGCGACGGTGAAAGGATGCCTTTCTCGCTTCAGACGCATGTTCGAAGACTCAGATGATGAGTGGGTCGCTGGGCTAGATGTTGAGTACACCACAGTCCTGGGACGAGAGAAGGATCTAAAGGACGAAGAGAGGAAGAAGCCCGCCGTGATCCAGGTTTGCGTGCATGACTTATGCTTGGTCTACCACATATGCCATGCCGACGTTGAGTGCCAGGATTTTAAGGACTTCCTCGAGAGCAACCTAGTCAAATTCGTTACTGTAGACTTTGGTAACGACAAAGAAGTCCTGCGTCGGATAGGCCTCGTTGTAGGCAACACCTTCGACCTCCAGAAGAATCGGCTGGTGTCCTCTCGTCAGCCTTCAATGCTGACCCTGGCAGGAGCCATGGTTCATCCTTCGTACGGTAAACTGGAGAAACCTCCATACACGTTTCATCGTCATGCATGGCAGCGGAATGTACTAGATATAGACCACATCCACTATGCTGCAATGGATGGCTACCTTTGCTTCAATATCTACAAGGGTTGGATGAAGAGCAACAGCCAAGTGTGCGGTTCAAGCAAAGAAGTATCGGCCAAGAGGAAGAGGGACAAGGACGAAGTCGAGGACGTGGACGAGGACTCCGAGTAAGGTGGCAGTGTCGTTGCTCATGGTGGTTCTAATGCAGTGTCTACCGGAATAGTTGCAAAGTTTAATTTCAGGTGTGCTTAATTTAATTTGAGGGGTGTGTTGTGCTGAGCCCCCAGCAGAACTATGTTATGTTTCTTCTTGTTACTTTAACTCTTCAGTACGTACATACTAGTATTTCTTACATTTCATCTTTTAGTTGGTATAGTACTACCACTCGTTTCTTCACATTATATACGTACAATATATATGGCCAACATCATATAGCCAGCAGTTTAGTTGTCAAAGAATTTCAGGGTGCTTAGTTTTGTCAAAGAATTCCAGGGTGCTTAGTTTTATTTGAGGGGTGGGTTGTGCACTTGTGCTGGACACCATTATTGTGACAAGCCTTTTTAATAGTACTATATGCATAATTTGGCGACGAGCGCTCTCTATATGTACCACCTTTTTTTAATTTCAAGTTTTGCTCCATGGCGCAATCCATCGATACTACTACTGTACAAAAGTGGAGTATATACATTTTTTAAAAGGCTAGAGGGCAGGGCAGTCTAGCTCGGTCGGTTTCACGAGAGGCGAGGGCCTTTGTGATTTCACGGCTCATTACTGCTGTCAAATTGAATAGTACTGCGCCGCCCGCTGCACGCCCGGCGCCTCCATTAAACCCCTCCGTTAAACACGCATGCAAACCGAGAATCCTACTCCTGCCACACGTCCGTTCATGAGCGGGCCGGAATTAAACGCAACACCGGCCGAGCTCCTCCCGTCCGCCCTCAGTTTAAACGAGGCCAGACGCCGGCCAAGCTCCTACCGTCCGCCCTCTATTTACACGAGGCCAGACAGACAGCGGGCAAGAATCGCACCCCTCCGCCGCTCCCCCATCTCCGCCACCATTTTCTCCACTCTTCCGATGGCTTCCGATGAGCCGTTCTCTGGCATATTACTCGGCTGGGTGGCCCGCCGAGCCCTCCGGATACGGGCGAGGCCGCTCGGTGCTTCACCAACCTCGCTTGGCCCGACGGAGCCAGTTGCCGCCCCAAGTAGGCGCGTGGTTCAGCAACTCGCCGCTCCAGTTCAACTCGATGAGGAGTGGCGAGTTGCTCCATGCCGGCACGGCGGCTAGCACGCCGGTACGGGCGCCGTCGCTGCCGCGTCGTACCGCGCCACCAGTGTCTGCGGTGGCCGCGCCTCCCGTGCCTGCGGCAGCGCCATGCAGGCAGAGACAGAAGCCGGGTGCGTGAAGCGACGAGTCGGTGGCCAGCTTCTCCGTGTCCGCCGCCATCATCGAGGAGAAGTAGAACACGGGAGGCCGCCGCCACTTGGGACCCATGAAGGCCATCGCCGAGGCGACGACCACGGATTCAGGTGGTTTCTTTGCTGCTTCGTCTCTTCCGAGGACCTTCGTCGACCCCGCAAGTGTCTGACGGACATGAGGAAGACAAAGGGATCCGCGGGCGGCCATTTAGAACTAAAATAAGTCTAGATACATCCATTTCTAGGACAAGTATTTCCGGACGGAGGGAGTATTAATTATACAAGAGAGCCGGATTGGCACCTCTTTGTTCATGTAAATGTAATGAAATCCATCGTGTTTATATGAAGATCCGGCTTTTTTATACGAAATCCTTCATGCTTATATGAAATCAGTCCGTGTTTGCACGAATTTCATCTGGTTGGTTAGAGTTGTAAAAATGTATGCCGCTGGCGTTTGATGTCGTCCTCCGCTTAAGGAAGCGGGAGGAAATTTGCCGGCTGCCGTTGGAGATGCTCTTTATGCTGGAAATAATAGAGTGACATCCAATCCATTTGAGTTAATTGCCTGTATGATTGTCCCTCTATAAAAGGTTAATTGCATGTACAGTGTACACGTGACTTGCAGGGTGGCTACAGCTTCGTACAGAAAGTTAAAAAGAAACAAGTCCGTCCTTAATCTTGTATTCTAAGTACTCTGTGGGTTCCACTGTCAGTACAGCAGTGAAAGAAGTATATATTAAATAAGTAGAGTAATATATAATATAAAAATATAAAGTTAAAAGACAGAATTCGAACTCATGTCATCGCGTTGCGAGCATCCGGCGCTAACCAGCCCAGCACATTTTTGTTGTAGACCATGCTGGAGATATATCTCCATGTCTACTATTATATATACTCCATTCGTTCCTAAATATTTGTCTTTTTCAGATTTCAAATGGACTACCATATACGGATGTGTATGTAGACATATTTTAGAGTGTAGATTCACTCATTTTGCTCCGTATGTCTTTTCCGGAAGGGGTCAGATTTGTCCTTGATTTATTTATGAGGTATCCAGATGGCACTGCACCGCCAAGAAAAGAGGGTAACATCAAAATTATGGACTACTTTTTTGAGTATGTTGGTAAGATCCGATCATAGTCACTTGTTGAAATCTCTAAAAAGACAAATACTCCCTCCTTCCGGAAATACTTGTCATCAAAATGGATAAAACGAAATGTATCTAGACGTATTTTAGTTTTAGATACATCTCTTTTTATCCATTTTGATGACAAGTATTTTCGGACGGAGGGAGTAGAAAACAGAGTTGGTGATGATGGTGTGCGTGCCATCCTGCAATATAGGCCGTTGGATTTATATCTAACGGATAGGAAAGAAACTATGGCAATTTTGCAAAAATATACCCACATGTCTCTCCACGTTCGCAAATAAGGCCTTCCCTTGTTCAACCTTTTATCTCACAAGATAAACTACTCATACAAATGCATCTTGATGTTCCGTGCAACGCACGGGCAGCTAGCTAATTTCTTTTAAAATAGTTGTTTCGATAATTGGGTTGAAGTGATATATTTTATGTCAGCCCCGAATGATTTTAGATTCACTAGTAGTAACAAAGAAAAGGTTGCCTTGTTAATTAACAGAAAATAGGGTGAAAACTATCACATGAGGCCGGTAAAAACAAGGCACACTGGGTTCAGCGTCATCGTCACTACAGCTGTGCGCGCGCGAGAAGTCTACATATCGAGGGGGCTACCGAGCGAGGCACCGAGACACAATATTTGAGAGAGAAACCAATTGACAGATTATGATCAGATCGAGTTGTCACCCTTCTGCTGTCATTGTTGGGGGGGGGGGGGGGAGGGACAGAAAGACGTATCGAGAGTGTGCGCGGTAGGCACAGAGGCACAACTAGTGAGTGTGTGTGTGTGTGTTTGAAAGAGGAGTAGATAGATTATTATCAAGGTCGATGTGCCACCCTACTCCTTCGGTGCCGGGTAGTGTGTGTGTGTGTGTATGTTTGAGAGAGAAGCCAGTCGATAGATTAGTATCAAGATCGAGGTGTCACCCTACTCCTTCGGTGTTGGGAAGTGTGGGTGTGTGTGGGGGGGGGGCAGTGACACTCACATATCTCTACTCTTATAAAAAAACAGAGTTGGTGATGATGGTGTTCCTGCCATCCTGCAATATAGGCCATCCGATTTATATTCGACGGACAGGAAGGAAACTATGGCAATTTTGCAAAAAGATACCCACACCCCTCTCCGCATTTGCAAATAAGGCATTCCCTCGTTCATCCTTTTCTCCCACAAGATAAACTTCTCATATAAATGCATCTTGATGTTCCGTGCAACGCATGGGCATCTTGCTAGTAGGGAGAAGGAGTTTGTGTGACACATATCTAGCTATATTAAGGGATAGGTAGATAGCATATGTGTGAGAGACATTATTATACTTTGAGACATTAGTGGCTGTGGGTGGGCGGAATTAAAGGGGTGGGCGTGTTAGACATAGAGAGCATGTGTGTTTCTGTGTGAGAGACTTGTAGGACGGGGTAGAAAGACGAATTTAACCCTGACGGAGGGAGAGAAATACACGAAGTGCGCGTGTGTGATTCCGATGCCCACAAGGAAATGAGATATGTATGCGTGTGAGAGAGATTGCACAATTCATTCACATATCACTATCTAGCGATCGTGGACGTGCATCGCTTGTACATAAGTCAATATCTACTTCGTATCGTGGCCAAAGGTACACTATCGATTCAACGCTATAAAGATTGGACACTCACATATCACATTTTTTTCTATTTAAATAAACCTTTTCAGTTGTGCATGCCAAAGTTACAGTGATGTTTCTTCAAACAACCAATGTAGCTATCATGTATATGCACCATTGTTATTCTTGCATTCAGATTCATTAGTCTTGGATGATTTAAGTTTCTATTTTGAAGTAATATATGTAATATTCATATATGAATTCAAGGGGTACGCAATTTATGAAATGGAGGCTATGTAATCATATGAGGTAACACTTTTAAGTAGCTGACTACAATATCCATTTCTTTTTGTGCGCCTCTACACTAACACGTCAATGCATTATGTTTAAAGTAAATAATCAATGGCACTAAATTATCTATTTACACGAGAAATACATAGGCTGAGCGTTTGATCCCTTTTTTGTGAACGCGCCACTACACCCGTACGATTGGCCGCGCCCGTGTGAACGTCCAAGTTATCGGCGCATCATCCCGAGTTATTGTCTTTTTTTCTGGCGTGGACTTCACACCAGTTATTAACTGCTGACGCGTGCCCCGTGTACACAGTCTAGCATGACCTTCCTGCTAGCAAAAGCTCCCGCCTCCTTCTAAAATTTCCGCCACCTTAGTCTTTAGCATGCGAAATCCCCCTTTTGTCCTTGGTGCACGGAGACCAACAATTACAATACCGCCCTCATCTACATGATAGGTCGGGGCTCCTTTGGTAACTTTCGGTTCCCCCACTACACGGCACCCCATTTCCTCTCCCCTGCCGCAAAAACGACTAACTCCACAGCACCAGAGCATCTTACATCACGCCGTCCGTACTTCATCGCCCTTTCTCCCCTCCCCTCTCGAAACCCTAGACTGCTCATCCACCGGCGTACCATAGCCCATTCACTGCCAGCGGCGTCCACCTCGCCGGATCTGCTTCTGCGGCCACATCTACCCCTCCCACCTCCCCTAGAAACAAGTAGACTGCTCATCCACCACTGTACCATAGCCCATTCAGTGCCGGCCTTGTCCATGGCGCCGGATCTGCTTCGCCGGTACTCTCGTCAACCGCCGAGCATCTGCAGCGGCTCAATCGTACTCCCCACCGGAGACGCTTCGTCCACACCCCCCGGAGCCGCCCCACCGACGCCCCCGTCGACGGCCTCTGATCCTCTTCGCCGACACCTTCCTCAACCCTACCGGAGCCGCTTCGCCGACACCTTCCTCAACCCTACCGGAGCCGCTTCGCCGACACCATCGTCAACCCTACCGGAGTAGCTTCGCCTATACCATTCTCAACCCTACCGGGGCCGCTTTGCCAACTCACAAGTCCACGGCCTCAGATCCGCTTCCTCGCACCCTCATCCAACCTACCGGACAGCTTCTGACGCCCCGTCCACGGCCACAGATCCGCATCGTCGACACCACCCTTAACCCAACCACCGGAGCAGCTTCTGACGCCCCGTCCACGACCGCAGATCCGCATCGTCGACACCATCCTTAACCCAACCACCGGAGCAGCTTCTGACGCCCCGTCCACGGCCGTAGATCCGCATCGTCGACACCATCCTTAACCCAACCACCGGAGCAGCTTCTGACGCCCCGTCCACGGCCGCAGATCTGCGTCGTCGACACCATCCTTAACCCAACCACTGGAGCAGCTTCACCTACGCCCTCGTCCACGGCCACAGATCCGCTTCGCCCACACCGTAGTCCACCCTACCGGAGCCGCTCCACAAACACCCTACTCGACGGTTCTAGATCTCCTTACTGGACCCCGACAGCCAGCACAGCGTCATCACCCTCGACGTTTCTAACCTGATTCCCACCGTCTGGAGAGATGCCAAGCACCCGCCACGGCCTAGGTACTTGTCACCTTTAAACCCGTCCAACATCACCTGCCCGATGTACTTCAAATATACTAACCGGTCACTGTTACCTGTTATGCAGCTGGCAAAAACTACAAGGACGATGTTTCTTCTGGATCTAACAGCTTGGTCAACCAAGATCCTGGACTGAGGCATTGCTATGATCTTGTAAGCGCGTCTCTCTCTCTTGTATTGTTCTGTGCCTGCCAGCGTGCTTTGCTAGGATTTTCGACCAGTAATCCCTTTGTGCAGACAATGATTTCTACTACTGGCTGATAAATTAGGTATGTAGATGTCTTACATGATACTACCTCGTACCTCCGTTCCTAAATATAAGTCTTTCTAGAGATTCCACTATAGGCTACATACGGAGCAAAATGAGTGAATCTACACTCGAAAATGCATCTATATACATCTGTATGTGGTCCATACTCTACAAAGACATATATTTAGGAACAGGGGCAGTACATTACACAAAATCGTAGGTGGCATGTAGGAATTCCAGTGCACTACATTAGGCTCCCTTAGAGTGCCTGCTAGTCCAGCATACAGAGTCATGGCTAGTTTATGGTACGCACACAATCGTTAATTGGTGGTTTAAATATGCGCAAGGGATATGCAATGTAGTATCATGTAGAGATGTCTGAAATTAGCCGTGTCAACTTGCAGATAGGGTTACACAATGAAAAAGTACAAGATGTATGTGGCAATTTCATGGAACATCGCAAAAAAAGGAGAGGCAGCGGTGAGCCTATACAGTGTGCTATGGTACGTCACTCCTCCATTGCAATCATCATGACATGTTATTTGTATGCCAGTTCTATTAGCCAAGTTTCTTAGGGACAGTTATTACAAGTTATCCTAAGAAAATAAGCACCTGTGAATATAAGCTCCATGTAATAAGCCAACCAGTTCTTTTCATTGCGTTTTCAGCTTATCTTTGGTATGATCAGTGGAAAGTCTAGATTGCATTATATTTTTTTCATTTTGCTGCCCATATGGAAATTAATTTGACTTGCAAACATCACAAATTGAACCCAGTGCAGTAATTAATATGATAGGAAAAGAGACCATCACTATTTGCTCAAAATGCAAATACAAAGATACCATCTACTTGGCACAATCTACTTTGGTCAATGTTTTCCATAGAGATCTCATTGCCTAATTTAAACGAAGAAAGCATGACCCACATTTAAATGAAGAACAATTATTTATTGAAATTCGATGGTCCAAGTGGCTGGTTATTATCGTATAGCGGCACCACCTGAAAGCATCATATAGCAGCAACAGCTCATAGCAACTCATCATACAGCAGCAGCAGTCTGTAATTCATCATATGCCAGCAGCAGCTCATAGCAATTCATCATATAGCAGCAGCAGGAGCAGCTCATAGCAATTCATCATATAGCAGCAGGAGGAGCAGCTCATAGCAATTCATCATATAGCAGCAGCAGGAGCAGCTTGTAGCAACTCATCATATAGTAGCAGCAGCTCATAGCAATTCATCATATAGCAGCAGCAGCAGCTCATAGCAACTCATCATACACAAGCAGCAGCTCATAGAAATTCATCATATAGCAGCAGCAGGAGCAGCTCATAGCAATGCATCATATAGCAGCAGTAGAAGCAGCCCATAGCAATTCATCGTATAGTGGATCAGAATGAAAATTTGGCAAAAACTCAGAGGAGATCCTCACCTTGTTGGATGAGCTCATCCTTCAACAGCACCTCAAGGCCATGGCCTGGGAGGAGGGGAGGGGGAATAAGGTGCCTTCTGCCGCAGTGTGGCATCAGCCGTAGTTGTGCAGTGCCTGCCGGAGTAGTGCGTTGGACGAACCACAGTGGAGCAGCTGCTGGAGACCATGAGAATGAGGGGCGGCGCCAGAGGGAGGAGCAGCCAGGGAGATTTGCCCCTACCCGCCGGCCATGTAGCCTAGCTGGACATAGCATCGTTGAGGACCAGGCCAGATGGGACCAGTGGCGACGGCTCGCTGGAGGAACCCTAGTGCTGCAGGCAGGGGATCGAGGTAGAGGGAAATAGGAGAGGAGATGCAAGCGGGCAGGGCAATGAATGCTTGCGTGTTTGTTTTTACTTGAGGGTCAGGTGTGACACGGGCGTCAGCAGTTGCATTTTGAGTGTAATATAGGCAGACAACAGAGTCATTTCACTATTCCCCTTCCCTTCAATTTTTAGTGAGGATCTACCTGAAACACCCCCCTCCAAAGCGAAATTAGTTAAGCCCAAGCCCATAACTCAAAAATGACTTCTTTACATCTTTTATGGCTTATTTTGACAATACGCCCTGAAAAGGCGGAATCGAACTTGCCCTTAACCTACAATTCAATCATGCGTGCAATGATGAATCACTCCTGCCTGCTATCTGTACATTTAGGCATCATCATACATGGCATAACCTAATACATGTGCATTCCATTGTAGAATCTGGAATATGCAATGTTTATGTTAGTTCATACGTTGCACATGATGTTTAAATGCCCCTTAAATCTGGTCAGTCAAGTGATGGTCTTTAAGCCTCCTTCTTTGCTTCTTTTCTTGAAATGTAAGATTTGCTCACACATCTGTTCAATTGCTTGTTTGCATCAGCCAGCCATACTAGGACTGTTGGCTTTGATTACTTGCTGTTCTTGACCTAACACTCTAGCAGAGCTTGTCAACGATTTAAACACTAAGGGCTACTGTAGTGGGGCCTTGTCTAACTCATAGGTGACATAAAGGTTTGGCTGTACACTACAGTAGGCTCTCCAAGAGTACTTGGAGATCCAGTTCGAAGGTATGCCTAGTTTTTACATAGTGCAGACATAGTAAATGCTCATTTCATTATGTGCAAGTGCAAGAGATGCGGCATGTTTCATTATGTGGTGTTGTTTTGTTATAATCTCATCCTTTTGTGTTCATAGACTGGAAAGTATGCAAAAGGGGTGCAATGAAGATAAGATTGAGGATTTCCAAGTACAAGATGTTAGGAAGGAGCCTTGCAAGAGAAGTAGGAGCTGCGCTGAGCCTCTTCAACCTGCTAAGGTAAGTCACTGTATGCAACTCAACAGTTCAATTCCTTGTTTGTTTCAGGCATAGTTAATTTTTTCTTTTCAATTGCTTTATTTGTCCTTAGTTAATGAGATGCCCAAATAATCATGCCTGATGTTCGGTACTTGTATCACTATTAGTTGACATAATTAAAGGCCTTACCATTTAATTACTCTACCAAAGTGTGCCTGAAGCTTTGGAGTCTATTAACCAACTATTATTGCATGAGGCTCACAATCTAGTTTATACTACGCTAATGATTGCATAGTTTTGCCTGCTGTAGTATGTTTGTATGAAACCCTCTGCTGTTCATTATGCTCCCTAAGACTTTAATTGAGGCACAAAATGGCCAACTGCTTGCTTACTTATACGCAACGTGATGTCTAAATTTGTAACTTGTCTGTGTTTTCGATTGGGCCCCAACATCATGATCCTCTGGTGAGCTAAGAGGGATTTCTGTATGCAGGCTGCACAGACTATCTTTTTTATAATTTTTAAAATATCACCTGCTTATGCTTCATGACGTGTAACATTTTTTTTGAAAGTGATGTGTAACATTATTGTTAGTCCTGTTTTGCCATGTAGTACAAAATAGTGTCTTGTTCGCTTCACTGTTGTAACTATATTTTTGCCCTAGTCATGTGTACTTACAGAAACATTTCAGGATGAAGTGACATCAACACAAAGATCTGCGAGCAGTGCGGCATGGCCGTTACCGAATGATTATGGATTGGAATTGGAATGTGCTGATGTTCTCGATCATCAACTAGAGGTGGCAAGACAACGTGTACATGATTGTCAACCTATAATCAACAAGTTGAGACTGGACATGCAGGTATTAGATGCAGGAGTCAAAAAATGAAACAAGACACTGAGGTAACCATGAAGGAATTGGAGATTTTGTAGACTGAAATTTGTGCTATCTGAATCCGGCCAATCCTATTTTCTGAAGAGATTATAGTTCAAATGGAGTTAAGTTGATGCGCGTCCATGATGTATGAGTTGTCTTTGCCCAGTCTATGTAATTTGCAGTTTGTGTATGCTTTATTATCACCTGTGCCGAACCATAATGCCCAGTGGGTATAATCGGCTGTAATTTCTTTATTGTATAGTGTAGGATTATTCTACCTTTCTATGCCTTGATCTCTTTGTTGTATAGTATTGAGTAGGATAATTCTTTGAATATGCTATATCATTCAAACGGGGGCCAACTCACCCGACCATGGCCCTTCACGGGCCGTCGGATCCATGGGCCTTCTACGTCTCGTAGGATCCATGGGCCTTCTACGTCTCGTAGGATCCATGGGCCTTGTACGTCTCGTAGGATCCATGGGCCTTGTACGTCTCGTAGGATCCATGGTCCTTCTACGTCTCGTAGGATCCATGGGCCTTCTACGTCTCGTAGGATCCATGGGCCGCCGACTCATTTATGGGTCTTGTACAGGCCTTTAATGGGCCGTAGACGGGCCTTTAATGGAAATTGTACATTTTATGGGCTGACCATAACGGGCCGTTAATAGGCCGTATTTGGTGATGCTATGAAAATGGCCCAACAGACTAACGGTCCACAAACGGGCCGACTGTAACGACGGGCTGAATTTGGCCCACAACCAGAAAATGACAGTAACGGGCCGTAAGTAACCGAATGCAGCAAATCAGCCCAAGAATAAATGGGCCCTCAGAAGGCCGAAAGTTAACTTGGGCTGGAAACGGGCCGTTAATGGGTATAAAGTGATACACTGTTCATTACGGGCCAATTTCACCACGGGCCGTTAATGGGTGTAAAGTAATACACTGTTCATTACGGGCCAGTTTCAGCACGGGCCGCTAATGGGCCAAGAGTTACAAAGGGCCTCATATGGGCCGAAAGACGTCATGGGCTATACATGGGCCAGAAGTGAAAACGGGCTGGAATCATATTGGATGGCCCAGATGACGCTACTAGGCCTAATTCGGATAGGGCATAACGGGCCTTGGGTTAGTGGGCTGTAAATGGGCTATATGCGAACAGGCCGTTAACAGGCTTTCCATGGGCCGACCGGCAAGCTTTTGACCAAGTCAAACGGGCCGGCCTTTTCACAGGAATGGGCCACTGTTGGGCCGTGCCATGTATCGACGTATCATAGGTGCCTTCTGTCCAATGAGTGGATGACATCTGTCCGAACGATGAGCCGACACGTGTTTCCTCTAGCCAATGATGATTTTACACGTGGAAAATCCCCATTGGTCGGGGCTGTTAACGGGTTATCGGATCCAAAACCCGACCCGATAGCTTAACGGTGTTCCGTTACGGTGGATGCCACGTGTCGGTCACCCTTGCCGAAAGCACTTCTCTGACGCGCGATTTATCGTCATGGAAGTGGACACTTCCGTGATGATAATTTTGGTAATGTCATGGAACACTTCTACGACAGCACAGGTATGACTATCTTTATTCTGTCATAAATTTGTCATGGATGTACATGCATGACAAAAAAACGCGACCTACTGTGACAGACACGTATCATCACGGAAGTGTATTTTTTTGTAGTGTATGGACCCGAAGGTCTGTGGTAAACTACTCACACATCATCGGAGAGGCTATGGTGTTGATGTCGAAGCCCTCCATGATCGAATCCCCCTCCGGCGGAGCGCCGGAAAAGGCCCCAAGATGGGATCTCACGGGAACAGAAGGTTGCGGCGGTGGCAAAGTGGTTTCGTGGCTCCCCTGGATGTTTTCAGGGTATAAGAGTATATATAAGCGAAAGAAATAGGTCGGTGGAGCTACGAGGGGCCTACGAGGGTGGGGGTGCGCCTACCCCCTGGGCGCGCCCTCCTGCCTCGTGGCCGCCTCGTTGCTTCCTTGACGTCCACTCCAAGTCTCCTGGATTGCGTTTGTTCCAAAAAAAGATCCTCGTGAAGGTTTCGTTCCGTTGGATATTCCTTTTCTGCGAAACACTGAAATAGGCAAAAAAACAGCATCTCGCACTGGGCCTCCGGTTAATAGGTTAGTCCCAAAAATAATATAAAATAGCAAATTAAAGCCCATTAAACATCCAAAACAGATAATATAATTGCATGGAACAATCAAAAATTATAGATACATTGGAGACGTATCAGCATCCCCAAGCTTAATTCCTGCTCGTCCTCGAGTAGGTAAATGATAAAAACAGAATTTTTGATGTGGAATGCTACCTAACATAATTTTTAATGTAATTCTTTATACTGGCATGAATGTTTAGATCCAAAAGATTCTAGACAAAAGTTTAATATTGACATAAAAATAATAATACTTCAAGCATGCTAACCAAGCAATTATGTCTTATCAAAATAACATAGCCAAAGAAAGCTTATCCCTACAAAATCATATGGTTTGGCCATGCTTCATTTTGGTGACACAAAATGCTCCCACCATGCACAACCCCGATGACAAGCCAAGTAATAATTTCATACTTAGCCTTTTCAAACTCTTTCAACTTTCACGCAATATATGAGCGCGAGCCATGTACATAGCACTATGGGTGGAATAGAATATGATGATGGAGGTTGTGTGAGAAGACAAAAAGGAGAAAGTCTCACATTGACGTGGCTAATCAACGGGCTATGGAGATGCCCATCAATTGATGCCAATGCAAGGAGTAGGGATTGCCATGCAATGGATGCACTAGAGCTATAAATATATGAAAGCTCAACAAAAGAAACTAAGTGGCACTACTAGGGAAAATCCTAGCAGTAGCGCGGGTTCTAGGTATAGCAGTAGCGCGGGTTCCCAAGCTACTGATATGGTGCTACAGCTAAACTGTAGCAGCAACGCGTGTATGCCCGCGCTACTGCTATACAAGGTTAGCAGCAGCGAGGAGCAAGCAAGCGCGCTACTGCTAATAGCTCTAGTGCACTTTATTGGGCCGCGCTACCGCTAGAGGCACGCTGCTGCTAACTTTTCTCCACTCGCTACTGCTAATTTTATTAGTTTTTGTTTTTTTTCTGCATATTTGTTTTGTATTTGAACAGGCTTTATACAAGAATCTTTAGCACATACAAATGTCATCATCATACACATACAAATGGCTGCGAGACCACAAATGTAATCATAGCATATACATACAAATAGTCTCATCATAATCATCATCCAACACAAAGTGGTCTCTTGTCATCGTCTCGAAAATAGCGATACATGCAAGTCTCGAATACTTGCAACTACAACGTCATCCATCTAAACAATGATATACGCGAGAAGTGCTATCACTATGAGTGATAGCGGAACTATGCAGTACATGAGGCGGTAGTTATGAGGCCTCTCTCACGCTAGCCTGAACCTCAAGTAACTAGCTTGTGCTTCTTGTCTACTTTTGAAGCCTTTATGGCTGGTGCCCGAGGCCCCCTCCACTTGCGCCTGACACTCATACCACTCGTCGTACACTCCTAGAACCTTCCCTTCGTACACGACGTAGCACTCCTTCGCCATCAAGAATCTAGGTACCTGTTAGAGATGCATCTTCATCAAGATAATGTACGATCATATGCAACAAAAAATACTAGGGCAACACGAAAAAGAAAGGGTTAGGAACTAGATGCAACATATAGTACGCAAACTAATTAACTAGAAGTATGCTATGGTTGTGTGAGCGGGAGCAAGTGATGGTGCGGTGGTGTTGTTGTTCACGGAGTTGCTTGCGATGAAACTGGGCAATGGGAAATCATGTACCGTCTTGTCTGGATTTTCCTTCGTCCAGTTGATGATAGCCGAAACCAAGTTAGTAGCGAAATCATTTCTGCAGGCAGTTACAGCTGCATTGACTGCCTGCTGTAGCAACTCATTTTTCTCCTCGGCTGTTTTTCGCGTCCTCAACTGCTTTTTTCTCGACCGCAAGCTTCACCTTCTCGTTGATGTCTGCCTGACTAAACTTCTTTATCTGCTTCTTGGCCTCTGGGCCCTCGTTGTAAAACACCTTCCATGTGGCGCCGTCTCCAGCGCCGTGCACACGACCATATTGCGGCCGCTGGCCCAAAGGGAGTCCCTTAAGTTCGTTCAAGGCCCGGTTGAGAGGGGTGTCCCACTTGGGCCTCATCAGAGAAGTAGGGCTTTCGGCTGCAAGCTAGTGTTGCTTCTCCTACAGAAGGAACGTGAACCGTTTAGGAATGTGTAGTCGACTAGATCTGGAGCTAAATATAAGGTGGTAAAAGAATAATTACCAGTAGTCTAATCAATCTCCTCGTGATCTGGTCCGTGTAAAAAACCTTCTTTTCCTTGTCCCACTTGTAGCGGGCCCTGATGAAGTCACGCTCCAAGGGGTTGGTGAACTTCGCGAAGGGGTCTGGGATACCCGCAGCTTCACGTTCCGCATCCTCCTTATCCCATATGGGCCTTTTACCGAGGTCGCCACGGCTTTCGAGGCGATGCTTCCCCGTGTTCCTTTGCCGAAGGCTCTTGAATTTCGCAGCCTTAGCCTTGGCTGCCTCGGTAGCGCAAGTGTCCTTGAACTTTTCGAACTCCTCTTCCGTAAGTGTCGGATTTTCCTCCAGAATCTTGGACAGGGGTTCCTTCGGCCTCAGTAGCTCGTTTCACCCTCCCTTTCCAGGAGGCCAAATCATTGCTGAACATGCCCATGGCGTGATTGTTAATCTTTTTCATCTTCGGATCATCCCACGGTTGTTCTATGTTATCATCCCGGTCAGGGAACTTGAATCTCTTGTTCAACTTCGTTAGGAGCAACTGCATCAAATGTTCTTTACTCATTAAGTCATCGTCGTTGATGCTCGCGCATTCCCGTAGGATGCATCCTACTTGGTTCCCATAGCACTTGCGAGGTTCTTCGGGCTCCCATGGCTCAAACTTGCCAGGTGCCATCTTTGTGATCACCAGTCGTCCAATCCCTAGTTTGTTAGGTTTTTGTGTCCTCTGCTTCTTCTACTTCTTCTTTCCGGTAGCGGCATCCGCGCCGGTACCTTCCCCGCCGGTATCTTCCCCGCCGGTCTCTGCGCCGCCATCGGTGTTGGCGCCGTCGGTGTCGATGTCGGTGTCAGTACCATCATCGAGGCCGACCTGCAAACCTTGATTGTGCTTAGCAGACAAAAAGTTGAGGTACTCTTGTTCACCATCATAATCCATCTCGTCTGCATCTTGGTCAGAAGGCCCAGTTTCTTCGTTGTTCGACATGTTTCCTATGATTAAGTCTCCTCGTTTAATTCTAAAACTATGAAAAATGAGAAATGACATAAAAAAGATCTAAGTTTGCCGGAATGTCGTTTCCCAATAACTCCCGGCACTCGATATGCCTACTATCTAGCACAAGTCATGCCAAAATTCACGGAAAAATCCGGCATGACCTTTGCTAAAAAAATGGACATATCGAGCGCCTGAAATTCACCGGAACGGAAATGAATCAACATTCCGGCGTAACATAGGCCACTCGGATCATTTACCCTGCACATAATCATCATGTCCAAATGACATGTCCAAATTCCAAATATGACATGTCCAAAACATCACATGTCCACTTCAAATTTGCATATAAAAGGAAGAAAAATATAGAACTTGAAGAAAAAACCTAGCTAAATTCATAACTAAATATATAACCTAATTAACCATCTGCCCTAACTAAAACCTAAGTAAATTAACCAAGGAACCCTAGCCACCAGAGAGAGGAGGAGCGGTGGGGGGCTTACATAGGGTTGCTACCTCTTGAGCATGCGTTGGCTTTCCCTTGAAGAGGAAAGGGTGATGCAGCAAAGTAGCGTAAGTATTTCCCTCAGTTTTTGAGAACCAAGGTATCAATTCAGTAGGAGGATACACGCAAATCGCCTCGTACCTACACAAACAAATAAGAACCTTGCAACCAACGCAATAAAGGGGTTGTCAATCCCTTCACGGCCACTTGCAAAAGTGAGATCTGATAGAGATAATAAGATAAATATTTTTGGTATTTTTATGATATAGATTGGAAAGTAAAGATTGCAAAATAAAATAGATCGGAAACTTATATGATGGAGAATAGACCCGGAGGCCATAGGTTTCACTAGTGGCTTCTCTCAAGATAACATAATCTACGGTGGGTGAACAAATTACTGTCGAGAATTGATAGAAAAGCGCATAGTTATGAGAATATCTAGGCATGATCATGTATATAGGCATCACGTCTAGGTCAAGTAGACCGAAACGATTCTGCATCTACTACTATTACTCCTATCCAGCATGCATCTAGAGTATTAAGTTCATAAGAACAGAGTAACGCATTAGGCAAAATGACTTGATGTAGAGGGATAAACTCAAGCAATATGATATAAATCCACAATTCATCGGATCTCGACAAACACACTGCAAAAAGAATTACATCGAATAGATCTCCAAGTGAGGGGAACTTTGTATTGAGATCCAAAGAGAGAGAAGAAGCCATCTAGCTAATAACTATGGACGTGAAGGTCCGTGGTAAACTACTCACACATCATCGGAGAGGCTATGGTGTTGATGTAGAAGCCCTCCATGATCAATTCCCCCTCCGGAGGAGTGCCGGAAAAGGCCCCAAGATGGGATCTCACGGGCATAGAAGGTTGCGGCAGTGGAAATAGGGTTTCGTGGTGCTCTCGGATGTTTTCGGGGTATATGAGTATATATAGGCGAAACAAGTAGGTCGGTGGAGCCACGAGGGGCCCATGAGGGTGGGGGCGCGCCTACCCCCTGGGCGCGCCTCCTTGCCTCGTGGCTTCCTCGTTGCTTCCTTGACGTCCACTCCAAGTCTCCAGGATCACGTTTGTTCCAAAAATAACTCTCCCGAAGGTTTCATTCCGTTTGGATTCCATTTGATATTCCTTTTCTGCGAAACATTGGAATAGGCAAAAAAACTGCAATTTGCACTGGGCCTTTGGTTAGTAGGTTAGTCCCAAAAAATAATATAAAAGTGTATAATAGAGCCCATTAAACATCCAAAACAGATAATGTAATAGCATGGAATAATCAAAAATTATAGATACGTTGGAGACGTATCAAGCATCCCCAAGCTTAATTCCTGCTCGTACTCGAGTAGGTAAATGATAAAAACAGAATTTTTGATGTGGAATGCTTCCTAACATAATCTTCAATGTAATTTTCTTTATTGTGGCATGAATGTTCAGATCCGAAAGATTCAAGATAAAAGTTTAATATTGACATAAAAATGATAATACTTCAAGCATACTAAATAAGCAATTATGTCTTCTCAAAATAACATGGCCAAAGAAAGTTCATCCCTACAAAATCATATAGTTTGGTCATGCTCCATTTTCGTCACACAAAACTGCTCTCATCATGCACAACCACGATGACAAGCCAAGCAATTGTTTCATACTTTAGTAATCTCAAACTTTTTCAACCTTCACGCAATACATGAGCGTGAGCCATGGATATAGCACTATGGGTGGAATAGAATATAATTATGGGGGTTATGTGGAGAAGACAAAAAAAAAAAAAAAGTCTCACATTGACGTGGCTAATCAACGGGCTAGGGAGATGCCCATCAATTGATGTCAATGCAAGGAGTAGGGATTGCCATGCAACAGATGCACTAGAGCTATAAATGTATGAAATCTCAACAAAAGAAACTAAGTGGGTGTGCATCCAACTTGCTTGCTCACGAAGACCTAGGGCATTTGAGGAAGCCCATCGTTGGAATATACAAGCCAAGTTCTTATAGTGAAAAAATTCCCACTAGTATATGAAAGTGTCAAAATAAGAGACTCTCTATCATGAAGATCATGGTGCTACTTTGAAGCACAAGTGTGGAAAGGATAGTAACATTGTCCCTTTTATTTTTATTAATTTTTTCGGCCTTTCCTTTTTCTTTTTGGCCTTTCTCACTTTTTTTTGGGGACAATGCTCTAATAATGATGATCATCACACTTCTATTTATTTACAACTCAAAGATTACAACTCGATACTTAGAACAAAATATGACTCTACATGGATGCCTCCAGTGGTGTACCGGGAATGAATCAAGAGTGACATGTATGATGAATTATGCATGGTAGCTTTGCCACAAATACGATGTCAACTACATGATCATGCAACGCAATGTGACAATGATGAAGCGTGTCATAATAAATCAAACGGTGGAAAGTTGCATGGCAATATATCTCGGAATGGCTATGGAAATGCCATAATAGGTAGGTATGGTGGCTGTTTTGAGGAAGATATAAGGAGGTTTATGTGTGATAGAGTGTATCATATCACAGGGGTTGGATGCAACGGCGAAGTTTGCCCCAACTCTCAAGGTGAGAAAGGGCAATGCACGGTACCGAAGAGGCTAGCAATGATGGAAGGGTGAGAGTGCGTATGATCCATGGACTCAACATTAGTCATAAAGAACTCACATACTTATTGCAAAAATCTACAAGTCACCGAAAACCAAGCACTACGCGCATGCTCCTAGGGGGATAGATTGGTAGGAAAAAACCGTCGCTCGTCCCCGACCGCCACTCATAAGGATGACAATCAAAGAACACCTCATGTTTCAAATTTGTTACACAACGGTTACCATACGTGCATGCTACGGGACTTGCAAACTTCAACACAAGTATTTCTCAAATTCAAAATTACTCAACTAGCACAACTTTAATATCACCACCTTCATATCTCAAAACAATCATCAAGTATCAAACTTCTCATAGTATTCAATGCACTCTATAGGAAAGTTTTTATTATATCCATCTTGGATGCCTATCATATTAGGACTAATTTTATAGCCAAAGCAAATTACCATGTTGTTCTAAAGGACTCTCAAAATAATTTAAGTGAAGCATGAGAGATCAATAATTTCTATAAAATAGAACCACCACCGTGCTCTAAAAAGATATATGTGAAGCACTAGAGCAAAATTATCTAGCTCAAAAGATATAAGTGAAGCACATAGAGTATTATAATAAATTCCGATTCATGTGTGTCTCTCCCAAAAGGTGTGTACATTAAGTATGATTGTGGTAAACTAAAAATCAAAGACTCAAATCATATAAGACGCTCCAAGCAAAACACATATCATGTGGTGAATAAAAATATAGCATCAAGTAAAGTTACCGATGGACGAAGACGAAAGAGGGGATGCCTTCCGGGGCATCCCCAAGCTTAGGCTTTTGGTTGTCCTTGAATTTTACCTTGGGGTGCCTTTGGCATCCCCAAGCTTAGGCTCTTTCCACTCCTTATTCCATAATCCATCAAATCTTTACGCAAAACTTGAAAACTTCACAACACAATACTCAACAGAAAATCTCATGAGCTCCGTTAGCGAAATAAAACAAACCACCACTTTAAGGTACTGTAATTAACTCATTCCTTATTTATATTTGTGTTAAACCTACTGTATTCCAACTTCTCTATGGTCCATACCCCCCGATACTAGCCACAGATTCCTCAAAATAAGCAAACAACACACGAAAAACAGAATCTGTCAAAAACAGAACAGTCTGTAGTAGTCTGTATCAAACGCAAACTTTCTGTAACTCATAAATTCTACAAAAATAGGAAGTCCTAAATAATTTTTTATTGATCTACTGCAATTGGAATCAGTATTTTATCACGTTCTGGTGATTTTTAACAATTGTTTTCGTGAGCAGAAAGTTTCTGACTTTTTCAGCAAGATCAAATAACTATCATCCAAGAAGATCCTATAGATTTTACTTGGCACAAACACTAATTAAAACATAAAACCATATCTAACCAGAGGCTAGATCAATTATTTATTACTAAACAGAAATAAAAAGCAAGAAACAAAAATAAAATTGGGTTGCCTCCCAACAAGCGCTATCGTTTAACGTCCCTAGCTAGGCATAAAAGCAAGAATAGATCTAGGTATTATCATCTTTGGTATGCAATCCATAAGTGGCTCTCATAATAGATTCATAGGGTAATTTAATTTTCTTCCTAGGAAAGTGTTCCATGCCTTTCCTCAACGGAAATTGGAATCTAATATTCCCTTCCTTCATATCAATAATTGCACCAATCGTTCTAAGAAAAGGTCAACCAAGAATAATAGGACATGTATGATTGCAATCTATATCAAGAACAATGAAATCTACGGGCACATAATTCCTATTTGAAACAAGAATAACATCATTAATCCTTCCCATAGGTTTCTTAATGGTGGAATCCGCAAGATGCAAGTTTAAAGAACAATCATCAAATTCACGGAAACCTATCACATCACACAAAGTTTTTGGAATCATGGAAACACTAGCACCCAAATCACACAAAGCATAGAATTCATGATCTTTAATTTTAATTTTAATAGTAGGTTCCCACTCATCATGAAGTTTCCTAGGGATAGAAACTTCTAATTCAAGATTTTCTTCATAAGATTGCATTAAAGCATCAACGATATGTTTAGTAAAAGCCTTATTTTGACTATAAGCATGAGGAGAATTTAGCACGGATTGCAACAAGGAAATACAATCTACCAAAGAAAAATTATCATAATTAAATTCCTTGAAATCCAAAATAGTGGGTTCATTGCTATGTAAAGTTTTGACCTCTTCAATACCACTTTTACCAATTTTTGCATCAAAATCTAAAAACTCCGAATCATAGGGACACCTTTTAACTAAAGTTGACTCATCTCCAGTCCCATCATTATCAAGATGCATATTGGAAAACAAGGAGACACATCAAATACTTTTAGATCTTCATCCTTATTATCATGAAAACTAGAAGAACACGCTTTCATAAAGCAATCTTTTTTTGCACGCATCCTAGCGGTTCTTTCTTTGCACTCATCAATGGAAATTCTCATAGCTTTGGGAGACTCATTGATATCATGCTTAGGTGGAATAGATCTAAGTTTCAAAGAATCAACATCAAGGGAAATTATATCCACGTTCCTAGCCAATTCATCAATCTTAGGCAATTTTTCTTCAAGCAAAGCATTGAAATTCTTTTGTGAAATCATAAATTCTTTAACACTAATCTCAAAATCAGAGGGCATCTTATTAAAATTTCCATAAGAGTTGTTGTAGGAATTACCATAATTATTAGAGGAATTACTAGGAAACGGCCTAGGATTAAAGTTTCCTCTATACGCGTTGTTACCAAAATTCTTCCTACCAACAAAATTAACATCCATAGATTCATTACTAATCTCAATCAAAGTAGACAAAGGCATATCATTAGGATAAGAAGAAACACTCTTATTAGCAAACAACTTCATAAGTTCATCCATCTTTCCACTCAAAACATTAATCTCTTCTATCGCATGAACCTTTTTACTAGTAGATCTCTCGGTGTGCCATTGAGAATAATTAACAATAATATTATCTAGGAGTTTAGTAGCTTCTCCTAAGGTGATTTCCATAAAAGTGCCTCCTGCGGCCGAATCTAAAAGATTTCTAGAAGCAAAATTCAATCCAGCATAATTTTTTTGTATAATCATCCATAAATTCAAACCATGTGTAGGGCAATTACGTATCATTAATTTCATCCTCTCCCAAGCTTGTGCAACATGCTCATGGTCAAGTTGCTTAAAATTCATAATATCGTTTCTAAGAGAGATGATCTTAGCAGGAGGAAAGTACTTGGAGATAAAAGCATCTTTGCGCTTATTCCAAGAATCAATACTATTTTTGGGCAAAGACAAAAACCAAGTTTTAGCACGATCTCTAAGTGAAAACGGAAATAGCTTCAATTTAAGAATATCATTATCCACGTCTTTCTTCTTTTGCATATCACACAAATCAAAAAAGTTGTTTAGATGGGTAGCGGCATCTTCACTAGGAAGGCCAGAGAATTGATCTTTCATGACAAGATTCAGCAAAGCAGCATTAATTTCACAAGTTCAGCATCGGTAATAGGAGCAATCGGAGTGCTAAGAAAACCATTGTTGTTGGTCTTGGAAAAGTCACACAATTTAGTATTATCTTGAGCCATTGTGACAAACAATCCAACACACAAGCACACAAGAGGCAAGCGAAAAGAGGCGAACGGAAAAAGAGGGCGAATAAAACGGCAAAGGTGAAGTGGGGGAGAGGAAAACGAGAGGCAAATGGCAAATAATGTAATGCGAGGGATAAGAGTTTGTGATGGGTACTTGGTATATCTTGACTTGTGCGTAGATCACCCCGGCAACGGCGCCAGAAATCCGTACATTGGCGGGAGATCAAATCTTGACTTGACTTGGCGTAAACCTCCCCGGCAACGGTGCCAGAAATCCGCACGTTGGCGGGAGGTCAAATCTTGACTTGACTTGGTGTAAACCTCCCCGGCAACGGCGTCAGAAATCCTTCTTGCTACCTCTTGAGCATGCGTTGGTTTTCCCTTGAAGAGGAAAGGGTGATGCAGCAAAGTAGTGTAAGTATTTCCCTTAGTTTTTGAGAACCAAGGTATCAATCCAGTAGGAGGATACACGCAAATCGCCTCATACCTACACAAACAAATAAGAAATTTGCAACCAACGCGATAAAGGGGTTGTCAATCCCTTTACGGCCACTGGCAAAAGTGAGATCTGATAGAGATAATAAGATAAATATTTTTGGTATTTTTATGATATAGATTGGAAAGTAAAGATTGCAAAGTAAAATAGACCGGAAACTTATATGATGGAGAATAGACCCGGGGGCCATATGTTTCACTAGTGGCTTCTCTCAAGATAGCATAATCTACAATGGGTGAACAAATTACTGTCGAGCAATTGATAGAAAAGCGCATAGTTATGAAAATATCTGGGCATGATCATGTATATAGGCATCACGTCCGTGTCAAGTAGACCAAAACGATTCTGCATCTACTACTATTACTCCACACATCGACCGCTATCTAGCATGCATCTAGAGTATTAAGTTCATAAGAACAGAGTAACGCATTAGGCAAGATGACATGATGTAGAGGGATAAAATCAAGCAATATGATATAAACCCCATCTTTTTATCCTCGATGGCAACAATACAATACGTGCCTTGCTGCCCCTGTTGTCACTGGGAAAGGACACCACAAGATTGAACCCAAAGCTAAGCACTTCTCCCATTGCAAGAAAGATCAATCTAGTAGGCCAAACCAAACTGATAATTCAAAGAGACTTGCAAAGATATCAAATCATACATATAAGAATTCAGAGATGAACCAAATATTGTTCATAGATAATCTTGATCATAAACCCACAATTCATCAGATCTCGACAAACACACCGCAAAAAGAATTACATCGAATAGATCTCCAAGAGAATCGAGAGAGAGAGAAGAAGCCATCTAGCTAATAACTATGGACCGGAAGGTCTGTGGTAAACTACTCACACATCATCGGAGAGGCTATGGTGTTGATGTAGAAGCCCTCCGTGATCGATTCCCCCTCCGGCGGAGCGCTGGAAAAGGCCCCAAGATGGGATCTCACGGGTACAGAAGGTTGCGGCGGTGGAAATAGGGTTTCGTGGTGCTCTCGGATGTTTTCGGGGTATATGAGTATATATAGGCGAAAGAAGTAGGTCGGTGGAGCCACGAGGGGCCCACGAGGGTGGGGGCGCGCCTTCTTGCCTCGTGGCTTCGTCGTTGCTTCCTTGACGTCCACTCCAAGTCTCCTGGATCACGTTTGTTCCAAAAATAACTCTCCCGAAGGTTTCATTCCATTTGATATTCCTTTTCTGCGAAACACTGAAATAGGCAAAAAAACAGCAATTCACACTTGGCCTTTGATTAGTAGGTTAGTCCCAAAAATAATATAAAAGTGCATAATAAAGCCCATTAAACATCCAAAACAGATAATATAATAGCATGGAACAATCAAAAATTATAGATACGTTGGAGACGTATCAAGGGTGCAAGCCGACGACGGCCGAGGTTGGGAGGGGTCGGGTCGGTGCTGGGTTCGGAGTCGGGGTCGAGCGCCGGGGCCGGAGCCGGGGCTGTGGGCGAGCGCCGGGGCCGGAGCCGGGGTCGGAGCCGGGGGTCGGGGTCGGGGCCGGGGCCGTGGGCGAGCGCCGGGGTTGGGGGCGAGCGCAGGGGCGCAGCCAGGGCAGGGCTCCGGCGGCGCGACAGGGGAAGAGAGAGTGTGGGGATTTGGGGGAAAAGAGGCGGTTGAAGAGAGGAGTGGGGATTTTGGGGGTTAAGTGGGCATAGCAGTAGCGCGTTTAAACAAAACGCGCTATAGCTACTCCAGGTAGCTATAGCGGTTTTATGAGGAAACCGCTACTGCTATCTTGACTAGTTGTAGCTCTTTTCTCATAAAAGCGCTGCTGCTATAACCAGTACCTATATAGCAGTTTTCCTGTTTGTTTCCTTCTATTTTCTTTTCCTTTATTTTCTCTCACTTTTTTTCTGAGAGCAGTGAACGAAGGGAAGGCGATATATATTGCATCATTTGACGGTTAAGTATGTATACAAAATAGGAACATATATATTACATCATTGGACCCATGCATAATAATGGCTAAGTGTGTATACAAAATAGGAACATATATATTAGATCATTTGACCGATAACATATGGTTCCTCAGTGTTGACGTTTTCGTTTTTGAGTGAGCTTCTTTCCATTCTTGTTTGTTGAAGAATAATTGAGCCCCTCATTGTGACTTTTCCTTTACCATGGAGTACGATTTTTATTAGGTAATGTAGTATTGATTCTTCTTTTGACGTATACTTCATCATCATCGTCATCTTCCCTCATTGGGTTGCCGTACTGGTCGTAGTCTTCCTCGTTGGCAACTCCATCCATTCCAATGATGTTCCTTTTGCCTCTCCTCACAACAACATGGCTGGGATTGCGCGGGTAGGTTATGAAGAAGCATTGTGTCACGTGGTTAGCGTGTACCCATGGCTCGTTTTTGTGATAGCGTTCACGGTAGCGCTCTTGGCGTCGGGTATAGTCATGGTAGTGAAATACCGGTTTTCTCTTTCAACATTCTTAGCCCATCTGACACGGAACATCGTTGTGTTGTGCAGTCCATAGTAGTTAAGCTCCCAGATCTCCTCGACCCTTTTGTAAAATCTATCAGTTGCGCCGTTGTCGCTGCCGGTCATGCATTCCATCATCACCCCTGTGTTCTAATCATCACTGTCCATATCTTTGGCCTCCGTGTAGAATGTGTATCCGTCGATATCATATGCCTGATAGGTTACGAGGTTGGGCGAGGGTCCATGTGCTAAGGCGTATATGAGCAATCCGTCCTTAGAGCCTTCCTCCGGGGGATTAGCAATAATATGCTCTTTGAACCAATGCAGGAAAGTGGAGTTGTGCTCTCTAGTAACTTTGGCGTCCGTCCTGCATACCCCCCTGTCACGATACTTCTTTGTGATAATTTCTTTGTGTAGTGCCACGAAAGGATCTACCTCGTCTAGGTGTTGTAGCACTACCAAGTTTGCTCTGTCGAAGTCACTGCATCGATCTGAGTATGCCATGTGCAGTTCCCTGCGACCGTTGGAGTGACCTTCTCCTTTGAGCCTCCCATCGTGCTTGTTAACGGGCAAACCAACACCAACACCAGGCGGCTGGTCTGCGCCATATAGAAAATTCTCGCGGAAAGGGATGCACTCTTGTGTCAGATAGCCCTGGACGATGCTTCCATCCGAACGGGACATGCTACGAACGAATCCTTTGATGATCACATTCATCCTCTCAAACGACATCATGTTGTGCAGGAATGACGGCCCCAGGTCTATTATGTCGTCCACAATATGGACACACAGATGCACCATCACGTCAAAGAATGCGGGCGGGAAGTACATCTCAAGCTCATTCGGTATCACAACGATCTCTTCCTGTAGCCTTCGGAGCTGCTTCACACTGATAGACTTTCGAGAGATGACGTCAAAAAAGTTGCAGAGACCAATAAGCATGTCACAGACGTGCTTGTCCATTATCCCTCTAAGGGCAATAGGTAGTATCTACGTCATCATCACATGACAGTCATAGGACTTCATCCCGCTGAACCTTTTCTTGTCCGTGTCTAGATATCTGCTTATCTTGCCACAGTAACCGGAACTAACTTTGACTCCGGTAAGGCACTTAAAGAATTGACCGATCTCAGCCTGACTTAGGTGAAGCAAGAAGGGGACAATAATCCTCTTCCTTTACTTTCTTGCCCTTCTTCTCCCGCGCCTCTGTCTCCGTCTCTGTCTCGTCTGACTTTTTACGGGGCGGCATGTGCAGATCTTCCCAGATATTTAAATCTTGCAAGTCTTTTCTTGCCTTCGGCCCATCCTTGGTCTTATCCGGCATGTTCATCAGTGTCGCGAGCAAGCTCTCAAGGACATTCTTATAGATATGCATTTGATCAAGGCAATGTGGTGTATCGAGTTTGTGCCAGTACTCCAGGTCCCAAAACACATACCTCGTCTTCCATACCTTCAACAGCAGCTCCGGCGCCTTTCTCATCGTCTTTCCCGGTGCGGGGCACTGCTTCCAGTTTTTCAACAGCTCATCGATTTCGGCGCCGCTGCGCTTACGTGGAGGTCCTCGATGCTCAGCATGACCATTGAATAGATCTCCACGGTTTCTCCACGGGTCATCCGGTTCGAGCCATCTTCGATGCCCCATGTACACGATTTTCCCAGACCCGCCATCTTTCCTTGATGTTAGCTGCTGAGACGTTGTATCATCCATGCACCGCGTGCATCTGCAATATCCATGGCACACCTAGCCTGCGACATATCCGTAACCGAGATAGTCGTGCACCGTCGTGATCAGCGCGGCTCTCATGTAGAAATACTCGCCTTTGTTGGCGTCCCATGTCTTGGCCGGTGTTTTCCATAACGTGTATAACTCCTCTTGAAGTAGCCGTAGATACAGATTAATATTATTTCCTGGTTGTTTTGGCCCTTGAATCAACATGCTCATGTGAATGTACTTCGACTTCATGCACAACCAGGGGGGAGGTTGTACATCCATACAAACATGGGCCATGTGCTATGGTTGGTGTTCTGGTTGCCAAACGGATTCATGCATCGCTACACGCGCCGAGCACGATGTTCCTTGCATCACATTCGAAATACCGATAGAAGCCGTTCAACGCTCTCCACTGGCTTCCATCCTTGACGTGTCTCAGCTTCGGATCATCTCCATCGTCGGGCTTCTTCCTCTCCGCGTGCCAGCGCATTAGCTTTTCTTCCTTGGGATCTACGAAATACCGCTGGAGACGGGGAGTGATTGGTAAGTACCATACAACTTTCTAGGGACATTTCTTCCCGGCCTTCTTATATCGAGAAGCATTGCACACCGGACAACTTGTTTTTTCCGCGTGCTCCTTCCGATAAATTATGCAATCGTTGATGCATGCATTCTATCTAACGTACGGCAGATCAAGAGGGCACACGATCTTCTTTGCCTCATCCACACTAGTAGGACATAGATTCCCCACGGGAAGGACATCCTTTAGGTACTTGAGATGCTCATCGAGCCTAGTGTCGGTCCATTTGTTTTTAGCCTTCGTCTTCAGGAGTTGGAGCGTGAAACTCAAGCGGGTCACCTCAGGATTGCAACCATCATACAATGGAGTGTTCGAGTCAACACCAGTTGCTGCAGCTTAGCCTCCTCTCTAGAAGCAGCTCTCTCAGTACTCGTCTCCTTGCGAAGCAGTGCTTGAACATGAGGGTCCCGCACGATTGAACTTAGTACCGACGAACTCTGCTGCATGGAGTCCATGTTCTCTCCGCCTCCATGTCCGGCCCCTTCTCCTCCGCCATGTCTGGCCCCTTCTCCGCCGCCATGTCCGGCCTCTTCCCCGCCGCCATTATCAATCATCTCTTCGTCTTGCCCCGTGTCGTCATTGCCTGCCCCGTCGGCGTCCTCAACATCATCATCCTCATCTTCAATTATCCACCGAGTATAGCGATCCATGAAACCAGTCATGAACAGGTGCGCTTCGACACGACCATCGTCATAGGGGTCAAGCCAAACTATTCCTTTGCATTTTCGACACGGACATAAAGCCTCTGTCAGGTTATTTTCTTTCATGTCCTGCACCGCCGACCGCAACCACCTGTCCACCATCGTTCCACTGACCATCATGAACGTTTGCAAGGTAATAATAAACAAATTGATTATAAAAATGCGTGCATGCATCAAAGTCATACAAAAATTCGGCATGACCTTCCCTAAAAATAGGACATATAGATCTAGAGTTTGCCCGGAATTCGCCGAAACAGAAATAAATCGACATTTCGGCAAAACATAGGCAACTCAAAAGCACAATTCAGCGTCAACTCATGCCACACACACAATTTCCATCATATCGCCCAATTCTCATATCACACACACATAGACATATTTCTATTCTTATAAAAGCATGAAATTTTAATCACCTATCTCGAGATCGAGCACACGGTGGAGATGATGATGTAGGGAGATCAAAAGTGGACAAAGCTCTTATTGACAAAGATAGATCTAGTTAGGGGGCAAATAGGTCACTTAACTAAATGCTACATCTACCTATCTAGCTAATTTGGGAGGAGACAACTTCAACTAGTGGAGGGGGAAGGAAAAAGAGAAAGGAGATGCAATAATGGAGGTGGTGTAGTTAGCTAGGAGTAATGAAGAGAGAGAAAGGTAGGTAGAAGAGGGAGAGTAATGGGGGGAGAAGTATTGAGGAAGAAGCAAAGTGATAGAGAGAGAGGATGTGGGAGGTAGGGGAAAGGGAAGAGAGGAGATGGGGGAGGGGAGGAGGCGGAGGGGAAAAAGGTGGTACTGTGCTGTGTCTTAGCAGTAGCGCGGGCGGCAAAACGCGCTACTGATAAGAGCGTAGTAGCAGCGCGCTTTCCTCACACGCGCTACTGCTAAGCGGGGCCAACCATGTGGCCAATTTCAAAATTAGCAGCACCGACCGGGGTAAAAAGCGCGCTACTACTATTGCATTAGCAGTAGCGCGTGTCGTGACACCGCGCTGCTGCTAAACTTAGGTTGGTGGGTACTGTCGATCGATTTTTTTAGCAGCGCGGTTCCGCCAGCACGCGCTACTGCTAACTGTGTATCAGTAGAGATTGTTTTGGACGCGCGCTACAGCTAATTAGCAGTAGCGCCTCTTTTTGTACCGCGCTGCTGCTAAGATTCTGTGTATAAGGTTTTCTCTAGTAGTGTGGATGTGCATCCAACTTGCTTGCTCACGAAGACCTAGGGCATTTTGAGGAAGCCCATCATTGGAATATACAATCCAAGTTCTATAATGAAAAATTCCCACTAGTATATGAAAGTGACAAAATAAGAGACTCTCTATCATGAAGATCATGGTGCTACTTTGAAGCACAAGTGTGGAAAAAGGATAGTAACATTACCCCTTCTCTCTTTTTCTCTCATTTTTTTATTTGGGTCTTCTCTCCTTTTTTATGGCCTCTTTTTTTATTTGGGCTTCTTTGGCATCTTTTATTTTATTATTATTTTTGACCGAAGTCTCATCCCGACTTGTGGGGGAATCATAGTCTCCATCATCCTTTCCTCACATGGGACAATGCTCTAATAATGAAAATCATCACACTTTTATTTACTTACAACTCAATAATTACAACTCGATACTTAGAACAAAAATATGACTCTATGTGAATGCCTCCAGCGGTGTACCGGGATGTGCAATCAAGAGTGACATGTATGAAGGAATTATGAAGGTGGCTTTACCACAAATACGATATCAACTACATGATCATGCAAGGCAATATGACAATGATGGAGCGTGTCATAATAAACGGAACGGTGGAAAGTTGCATGGCAATATATCTTGGAATGGCTATGGAAATGCCATAATAGATAGGTATGGTGGCTGTTTTGAGGAAGATATAAGGAGGTTTATGTGTGATAGAGCGTATCATATTACGGGGGTTGGATGCACCGGCGAAGTTTGCACCAACTGTCAAGGTGAGAAAGGGCAATGCACGGTACCGAAGAGGCTAGCAATGATGGAAGGGTGAGAGTGCGTATGATCCATGGACTCAACATTAGTCATAAAGAAATCACATACTTATTGAAAAAATCTACAAGTCATCAAAACCAAGCACTACGCACATGCTCCTAGGGGGATAGATTGGTTGGAAAATACCACCGCTCGTCCCCGACAGCCACTCATATGGAAAGCAATCAAAGAACACCTCATGCTACAAATTTGTCACACAACGTTTACCATACGTGCATGCTACGGGACTTGCAAACTTCAACACAAGTATTTCTCAATTCCACAATTACTCAACTAGCACGACTCTAATATTACCACCTTTATATCTCAAAACAACTATCAAGTATCAAACCTCTCATAGTATTTAATGCACTCTATATGAAAGTTTTTATTATACCCATCTTCGATGCCTATCATATTAGGACTAATTTTATAGCCAAAGCAAATTAATGCTGTTCTAAAAGACTCTCAAAATAATATAAGTGAAGCATGAGAGATCAATAATTTCTATAAAATAGAACCACCACCGTGCTCTAAAAAGGTATAAGTGAAGCACCAGAGCAAAATTATCTAGCTCAAAAGATATAAGTGAAGCACATAGAGTATTCTAATAAATTCCGAATCATGTGTGTCTCTCCAAAAGGTGTGTTCAGCAAGGATGATTGTGGTAAAATAAAAAGCAAAGACTCAAATCATACAAGACGCTCCAAGAAAAACAGATATCATGTGGTAAATAAAAATATAGCCTCAAGTAAAGTTACCGATAGATGAAGACGAAAGAGGGGATGCCTTCCGGGGCATCCTCAAGCTTAGGCTTTTGGTTGTCCTTGAATTTTACCTTGGGTTACCTTGGGCATCCCCAAGCTTAGGCTCTTTCCACTCCTTATTGCAAAATCCATCAAATCTTTACCCAAAAACTTGAAAACTTCACAACACAAAACTCAAACAGAAAATCTCATGAGCTCCGTTGGTGTAAGAAAAAAACCCACCACTTTAAGGTACTGTAATGAACTCATTATTTATTTATATTGGTGTTAAAACTACTGTATTCCAACTTCTCTATGGTTCAGACCCCCCGATACTAGCCATAGATTCATCAAAATAAGCAAACAACACACGAAAAACAGAATCTGTCAAAAACAGAATAGTCTGTAGTAATCTGTATCAAACGTATACTTCTGGAACTCCAGAAATTCTGAAATAAATTGGTGGACGTGAGAATTTATCTATTGATCATCTGCAAAAATAATCAACCTAAAAGCACTCTCCAGTAAAAAAATGGCAGCTAATCTCGTGAGCGCTAAAGTTCCTGTTTTTTACAGCAAGATCACAAAGACTTCACCCAAGTCTTCCCAAAGGTTCTACTTGGCACAAACACTAATTAAAACATAAAACCACATCTAAACAGAGGCTAGTTGAATTATTTGTTACTAAACAGGAACGAAAAGCAAGGAACAAAAATAAAATTGGGTTGCCTCCCAACAAGCGCTATCGTTTAACGCCCCTAGCTAGGCATTGATAATTTCGATGATGCTCACATGAAAGACAAGAATTGAAGAACAAAGAGAGCATCATAGAACACATGATAAACACATCTAATTCTAACATACTTCCTATGCATAGGGATTTTATAAGCAAACAAATTATCATAGAAAGCAAAAATTAGCATATGCAAGGAAGAAGAAAGAGACGATAGCAATCTCAACATGACGAGAGGTAATTTAGTAAGATAAAAATTTCTACAACCATGTTTTCCTCTCTCCTAATAATTACATGTAGGATCATAGGCAAATTCAACAAAATAGCTATCACATAACATATTCTCAACACGATCCACATGCATGCGAAGTTGACACTCTTCCAAAATAGTGGGATTGTCATTAACTAAAGTTATGACCTCTCCAGACCCACTTTCATCAAAAATACCATAAGATTGAACATTCTCCAAATATGTGGGATCTAAAGTTGACACTCTTTCAAGACCACTTTCAATATTATTGCAAACACTATTATCAATCTCATATTCATGATGGGGCTTAAATAAATTTTCAAGATCATAAGAAGAATCACCCCAATCATGATCATTGCAACAAGTAGTAGTCATAGCAAAACTAGCATCCCCAAGCTTGAGGTTTTGCATATCGTTAACACAATTGACATTGAGAGAATTTATAATAACATCATTGCAATCATGCTTTTCATCGAGGGAACTATCAAGTATGGGTGCAATAGCGACAATCTCATGTTTAACATAAGGAACTATAGCAAATTCGTCTTCATAAATATTGGCATCATGGCCACAAGAATAGCAAGCATCATGTTCATCAAGGGATATTTCAATCAAATCATCAGAATCATAATTATCTATAGATTCATGCATATCATTATTTCCTTCCAAAGCAATGGTCATTCTTTTAGTAAATTCTTTGACATAGACATTATGAGCATAATTTTCATAGCAATATTTAAGTATGTCAAAAATTTCAGATTCGTAGAGAGTAATATCATACTTTTCAATCAAATAAGCAACTTCATAAGCGCCCTTAAAAGCAACAAATTCTTCAATTTGTTCGATATCATAGTAACTATAAACACCCTTTGCATAAGAAGATAAGATTTCATTATCATTAAACTCACATAGGTAGGGAAGGTGTTTTTTAGGTTTCTTAGAGCAACAAGTAAAATCATAAATTTCACAAAGATTCCAAGCATAACACAACAATCTGTTTATTTGATCCCATAAGAGTCTCCCCTTTTCAGACAAACGGTGACGCACAAAATGAGCATGCTCATCTAAAGATTTCCCATCAACTAGGCTAGTTGGGGTTTCAGCACGAGCGCATAAGGATCGAAGATGATCCAAGTAGAACACTTTAAGTGGATCCATATCAATAGATTTTTAGCAAGCAAAGATGCAAGCAAATAGAAGGCACATGGAAACAAAAACAAAAATACATACGGGAAGAAGGCGAAGAAAAGGCAAAGGTTTTTCAAAATCATTTTAGAAGTGGGGGGAGAGGAAAACGAGAGGCGAATGGCAAATAATGTAATGCAAGGGAGAAGAGTTTGTGACGGGTACTTGGTCTTGACTTGAGCGTATCTCCCCAGCAACGGCGCCAGAAATCCTTCTTGCTACCTCTTGAGCATGCGTTGGTTTTCCCTTGAAGAGGAAAGGGTGATGCCAAAGTAGCGTAAGTATTTCCCTCAGTTTTTGAGAACCAAGGTATCAATTCAGTAGGAGACTACACGCAAATTGCCTAGTACCTGCACAAACAATCAAGAACCTTGCAACCAACACGATAAAGGAGTTGTCAATCCCTTTACGGCCACTTGCAAAAAGTGAGATCTGATAAAGATAATAAGATAAATATTTTTGGTATTTTTGTTGTATAGATTGGAAAATAAAGATTGCAAAATAAACGGCGACAAAAATAGCTATTTGACGGGAAACTAGTAAGATGTAAAATAGACCCGAGGGCCATAGCTGGCCGGTACTAAAACAGAGAAGTCAGCTCAGGTTTCATCTCATCTAAGCAGTAGCCAAGCGATGACTTTTTTCAGAGCTTCCTAGATTTTGAGAAGCTGAGGCATTGCCGGCTGGGGGATATTTGATCGGGGTTTCACTAGTGGCTTCTCTCAAGATAGCATATATTACGGTGGGTGAACAAATTACTGCCGAGCAATTGATAGAAAAGCGCATAGTTATGAGAATATCTAGGCATGATCATGAACATAGGCATCATGTCTGTGTCAAGTAGACTGAAACGATTCTGCATCTACTACTATTACTCCACACATTGACTGCTATCCAGCATGCATCTAGAGTATTAAGTTCATAAGAACAGAGTAACGCATTAGGCAAGATGACATGATGTAGAGGGATAAACTCAAGCAATATGATATAAACCCCATCTTTTTATCCTCGATGGCAACAATACAATACGTGTCGGTTCCCTTTCTGTCATTGGGATCGAGCACCGCAAGATTGAACCCAAAGCTAAGCACTTCTCCCATTGCAAGAAAGATTAATCTAGTAGGGAAAACTAAACCGATAATTTGAAGAGACTTGCAAAGATATCAAATCATGCATATAAGAATTCAGAGAAGAATCAAATATTGTTCATAGATAATCTTGATCATAAACCCACAATTCATCGGATCTCGGCAAACACACTGCAAAAGAACTACATCGAATAGATCTCCATGAAGATCGAGGAGAACTTTGTATTGAGATCCAAAGAGAGAGAAGAAGCCATCTAGATAATAACTATGGACCCGAAGGTCTATGGTAAACTACTCACACATCATCGGAGAGGCTATGGTATTGATGTAGAAGCCCTCCGTGATCGAATCCCCCTCCGGCGGAGCACCGAAAATGGCCCCAAGATGGGATCTCACGGGTACAGAAGGTTGCGGCGGTGGAAAAGTGGTTTCGTGGCTCCCCTGAATGTTTTCAGGGTATAAGAGCATGTATAGGCGAAAGAAGTAGGTCGGTGGAGCTACGAGGGGCCCACAAGGGTGGGGGCGTGCCCTCCTGCCTCGGGGCCGCCTCGTTGCTTCCTTGACGTCCACTCCAAGTCTCCTAGATTGCGTTTGTTCTGAAAAAGATCATCGCGAAGGTTTCGTTTCGTTTGGATTCTGTTTGATATTCCTTTTCTGTGAAACACTGAAATAGGCAAAAAAACAGCATCTGGCACTAGGCCTCCGGTTAATAGGTTAGTCCCAAAAATAATATAAAATAGCATATTAAAGCCCATTAAACATCGAAAACAGATAATATAATAGCATGGAACAATCAAAAATTATAGATACGTTGGAGACGCATCACCACCCCCCTTTCCTTCTCCTACTCCCTCTCCTTCCCCTTTTTCCCCTCCGGTAGAAGGAAAAAAGGGTGGGCCGAATCCTACTAGGACTGGAGTCCTAGTAGGACTCCCCTCTCCCTGGCGCGCCCCTTGTTGGCCGGCCTCCTCCTCCCCTCCTTTATATACGGGGGCAGGGGGGCACCCTAGGACACAGAAGTTGATCTTTTAGCCGTGTGCGGTGCCCCCCTCCACAGAAACATACCTCGATCATATTGTCGTAGTGCTTAGGCGAAACCCTGCGCCGGTAACTTCATCATCACCGTCACCACGCCGTCGTACTGACGAAACTCTCCCTCGGCCTCAACTGGATCAAGAGTTCGAGGGACGTCACCGAGCTGAACGTGTGCAGATCACGGATGTGCCGTGCGTTCGGTACTTGGATCAGTTGAATCGCGAAGACGTTCGACTACATCAACCGCGTTACTAAACGCTTCCGCTTTCGGTCTACAAGGGTACGTGGACACACTCTCCCCGCTCATTGCTATGCTTCTCCTAGATAGATCTTGCGTGATCGTAGGCAATTTTTTTGAAATACTACATTCCCCAAGAATCTGCGCACCTTCGATGCAGACCGACCGCTTCACGGCATCAAGCCGAGGGCAGGAACTGACCAGCCGCTTCACGAGCCCGAAGTAGCTGCTGGGTATTGGTTCGGCAGGCCACGGGCGGATTATAGAATCCCTCATGGCCAATCCGGCCACCCTATGCAGTTCGGTCAACTGCTTCAGCTGATCGCTGCAGGGCATTGGATGCTCAGGCGCAAGGTACTGCGACCAGAACAGGTTTTCCGTCGAGCTCCTCTCTTCGGCTCAGAAGAACTCCGCAGCATCGGCAACACTCCGGGGCAGGTCCACAAACGTTCCTGGAGAACTCCAAATCTGGGTAAGTAAGATGTATTTCTTCCTCACAAATTTGCTCTGCATATTAAAGGCCTTACCAGCCACAATTTGCTTCGCCTCTTGGATCTCCCGGTAGGTGTTTTGGGCTTCAGTCCGGGCCTCCTGAGCACTTTGGAGGGCCTTAGCAAGTTCAGATTTTTGATCCGAAATTTTGCGCTCTAACGACTCACATTTGCTTATAGCATCCTTGAGCTCTTGCTGGACTTCCTCCACCCTTGACTCATGTTTTAGGCGGGCGGCTCGTTCCTCCTCCGCCTCTTTCTTGGCCTCGGCTAGCGCGCTCTTGAGGGTATCGACCTCAGACGTGTCAGCTATGAGCAAAGTTATAAAACTCATTCAGATGGCAAATTATTGCTAATATTATTTGAGAAGCATTTTCGGTATCACATACCTTGCTTTTTGGCTAACTTCCGCCTCAGCTCAGACGCTTCGGCGACATGGGAAGTTGACGCCTGCATCGCCGCCTGTTTGGTTCAAATATATGTGTATATTAATCTCCTGTACGAGTCATTCGATCCTCTGTTCGGCCTTTCTTTGTGAACACCGAACAGTGTCTCACGGGCTACTATCTATACACAGACATTTTTCTCATATAGGTAAAAGGCATTATATTACATACCTCAAAGCCTCTCAGAAGGCTAGAGTAGGCCGCATTCAATCCGCTTTTGGCGGACCGAACCCTTTCAACCACCGTACCCGTAAGGGTACGATGTTCTTCTACAATGATGGCACTCTGAAGCGCTTCCACCAGAGTATCCGGCGCCTCCGGATTGACAGAGGTCGCCGGTGGAATTTGCGCACCCCTTCTTTCGAAGGAGGCTGCTCACCGGATTCCGGAGCCATATGGGTCTCCGGAATAATATTCGGTTGGGGGCCGAATTGGGCATGGCCCCCGTCGTCAGTCTCCATGAGGGTCGATGCCCCCATGTTTCCGATAGCAGGGGTATCGCCCACTGGCGCCACCTCGACAGCTTCCCGCACCTCTCCCTGACCCGGAAGGGTCCTTCGGGACAACACTTCGGCATTGTCCGTAGCTTTGGGGGAGGAGGCCGGTGGAGGCGACCCGCTATCCATCACGTTCGGATCTAGCACATAATTCAGTATATTAAAATCACAAGGCGGAAAACCGGATAGAGATATAAGTACAAGTGCCTTTGGGGGTACTTACGATACGGCCAGGGGCTTCGGCCTGGGGCGCCACTCATCGGCGTCAGATTCGGAGTCATCCGTGAGGGAGATTCTCCCTTTCTTGGACGCCTCCGCCTCCAGATCCGCGGAAGCCCCCCTTTTCTTCTTTCCCCCCTTAAGGGGAGAATTACTCTCTTCCTCCTCCCCTTCATCTTCGTCAGGGGAGGAGTGAGTCTCAGTTTCTTTGGACACTATGTCTGAAGCACCTTTACGGCGGGGGCCGCTTTTGGCCTCCTTGCCTTCTTCTTGGCCTTCTTTTCCGGCGCCTGATATGGCGCCGGAACCAACATCCTCGTTAACAGAGGAATGGCTGGGTCTTCGGGTAGCAGAGCCGGACAGTGAATCCGCTCCGCCTTCTTCGTCCAGCCCTGTGGGAAGAATGGAAAGCTTAGTATGCCGCTTGGATTTACAAGTAGTAAGGTTATCATAAAAAGTTACGGGAGACGCTGCGTGAGTACAGTCGAGGCCGAGGTCATCGATCGTTTTTGGCCACGTCTTTTGGGTCTTGAACAACAGCTTCCACATGTCTTCATGCTTCGTTCCAAAGAATCACTGCAGGGTCCGGGGACCGGCCGACTCGAACACCCTTCTTGTGCTGAGTCCGGTTGGCAGGGAGAATCCGGCGAAAGAGCATTACTTGGATCACGCTAGCAAGACTGGTATTCTTTGTTGGGGAACGCAGTAATTTCAAAAAAAAATCCTACGCACACGCAAGATCCATCTAGGTGATGCATAGCAACGAGAGGGGAGAGTGTTGTCCACGTACCCTCGTAGACCAAAAGCGGAAGCGTTATGACAACGCGGTTCATGTAGTCGTACGTCTTCACGATCCGACCGATCCTAGTACCGAAAGTACGGCACCTCCGCGATCTGCACACGTTCAGCTCGGTGACGTCCCACGAACTCTAGATCCAGCTGAGGTCGAGGGAGAGTTTCATCAGCACGACGTCATGATGACGGTGATGATGAAGTTACCGACGCAGGGCTTCGCCTAAGCACTACAACGATATGACCGAGGTGGAAATCTATGGAGGGGGGCACCGCACACGGCTAAACAATCAACTTGTGTGTCTATGGGGTTCCCCCTCCCCCGTATATAAAGGAGTGGAGAAGGGGAGGGGCGGCCCTCTCATGGTGCGCCCAAGGGGGGAGTCCTACTCCCGGTGGGAGTAGGATTCCCCCTTCCCTAGTTGGAGTAGGAGAAGAAGAAGGAGGAGAGAGGGAGAAGGAAAGGGGGGCCGACCCCCACCCCAATTTGGATTGGGCTTGGTGGGGGCGCCACCACCCTGGCCACCTCCGCCTCTCTCCCACTAAGGCCCAATAAGGCCCATAGACTCCTCGGGGGGTTCCGGTAACCCTCCGGTACTCCGGTAAATGCCCGAACTCACTCGGAAACATTCTGATATCCAAACATAGCCTTCCAATATATAGATCTTTATGTCTTGACCATTTCGAGACTCCTCATCATGTCCGTGATCACATCCGTGACTCCGAACAACCTTCGGTACATGAAAACACATAAACTCATAATACCGATCGTCATTGAACGTTAAGCGTGCGGACCCTACGGGTTCGAGAACTATGTAGACATGACCGAGACTCGTCTCTGGTCAATAACCAATAGGGGAACCTGGATGCTCATATTGGTTCCTACATATTCTACGAAGATCTTTATCGGTCAAACCGCATAACAAACATTGTTCCCTTTGTCATCGGTATGTTACTTTCCCGAGATTCGATCATCGGTATCTCAATACCTACTTCAATCTCGTTATCGGCAAGTCTCTTTAGTTGTTCTGTAATGCATCATACCGCAACTAACTCATTAGTCACATTGCTTGCAAGGCTTATAGTGATGTGCATTACCGAGAGGGCCCGGAGATACCTCTCTGACGATCGGAGTGACAAATCCTAATCTCAATCTATGCCAACTCAACAAACACCATCGGAGACACTTGTAGAGCATCTTTATAATCACCCAGTTACATTGTGACGTTTGATAGCACACAAAGTGTTCCTCTGATATTCGGGAGTTGCATAATCTCATAGTCATAGGAACATGTATAAGTCATGGAGAAAGTAATAGCAACAAACTAAACGATCATTGTGCTAAGCTAAGGGATGGGTCAAGTCAATCACATCATTCTCTAATGATGTGATCCCGTTAATCAAATGACAACTCATGTCTATGGCTAGGAAACTTAACCATCTTTGATTCAATGAGCTAGTCAAGTAGAGGCATACTAGTGACACTCTGTTTGTCTATGTATTCACACATGTACTAAGTTTCCGGTTAATACAATTCTAGCATGAATAATAAACATTTATCATGATATAAGGAAATATAAATAACAACTTTATTATTGCCTCTAGGGCATATTTCCTTCATTCTTGTCTACCATACTCTTGATGCGCTTCTGCAGCATCGTCACCTCGTCGGATGACGCCCAGTCAAGGCCCTTGTTGAGCCAGGATGTAAGCCGCATTGGAGGCCCGGACTTGAACTCGGGGGAAGCGGTCCATGTGGAGTCACGGGGTTCCGTGATGTAGAACCACTCCTGCTGCCACTGTCGGTGTCAAAACCGGCGGATCTCGGGTAGGGGGTCCCGAACTGTGCGTCTAAGGTCGATGGTAACAGGAGACGGGGGACACAATGTTTACCCAGGTTCGGGCCCTCTCTATGGAGGTAATACCCTACTTCCTGCTTGATTGATCTTGATGAATATGAGTATTACAAGAGTTGATCTACCACGAGATCGTGATGGCTAAAACCCTAGAAGTATTGCATGTATGACTATATGTGTTTCTGGACTAAGCCCTCCGGTTTATATAGACACCGGAGGGGACTAGGGTTGTACAAAGTCAGTTACGGAGATAGGAATCTTCATATTTTAGTCGCCAAGCTTGCCTTCCACGCCAAGGAGAGTCCCATCCGGACACGGGAGAGAGTCTTCGGTCTTGTATCTTCACAGCCCATTAGTCCGGCCCATGTCCAATAGGCCGGACGCTCGAGGACCCCTTAGTCTAGGACTCCCTCAGTAGCCCCTGAACCAGGCTTCAATGACGAGGTGTCCGGCGCGCAGATTTTCTTCGGCATTGCAAGGCAGGTTCCCTTTTCCGAATACTCCAAGACAGTCTTCGGACGCAACGAACGTGTCCGGACCTGCAACACAAGTACCACACACACAGCCGTAGAGAGTATAATATTTCACGAGTCCCATCCGCTGACAACTTTTTGCAAGATGACATCACGTCTGCCGGGTCATTATTTCGAACCGTTTTCGTCTGCCGTTCCGCGTTTCGAGATGCGGTTTCCATTGGCACGTCTTGCCAAAGCAGAGATCGTGTCCCCTTATTGCGGGATTCTCATCAACACGAGCGTGGGTAATCCAACCGTGTCGTTTGCACAACCCTTGGGAATAGGCGAGTTTTAAGGCGAGTGGGGAGGCGTTCGATATTCGCTGCCTTTATAAGGGGATAAGGATTCCCTTTCTTCACCCACGCCTTCTTTCTTCCTCTGCCCTTCCATTCTCGAGCTCCAGCGCCCAAGTTCTCATCTTTTCCACCTCGAGCAAGCACTCAACCATGTCCGGATCCGAAGCGCAAGGCAAGTGGATGGCCTCCTCCGTTAAGGAGAAGGATATCGCCGAGCTTTGGGAGGCCGGGTATCTGGCGAAGGAGATCGCCCACCGGCTTCCGGCCAAGGGGCAAGTCGTCCCTACACCGAAGCCCAACGAGAGGGTGGTGTTCCTCCCTCATTTCGTCCGTGGGTTAGGGTTTCCACTCCACCCTTTCGTCCACGGACTGATGTTCTATTACGAGCTAGATTTCCATGATCTAGCCCTGAACTCCTTCCTCAACATCTCGGCATTTATTGTCGTGTGTGAGGCCTTCCTCCGCATCCAACCCCACTTCGGACTGTGGCTCAAGATCTTCAACGTGAATCCTAAGGTGGTGGATGGCCAGCATGCGGAGTGCGGGGGCGCAATGGTGAGTAAGATGCCCAACGTTACATTGCCCAAAGGCATGGAGATTGTCAAGGAGTGGCAGAAGCTGTGGTTCTATATCACAGAACCCCGCGACGCCACCTGGGTCGCGGCTTCGGAATTCAAGTCCGGAGCTCCAATGCGGCTGACCTCCTGGATGGAGAAGGGCCCAAATTGGTATTCGTCAGATGAGCTGATGGCGCTGCAAACGCGCATCCAAAGCATGGTGGACAAAAACGTCAAGCTCGTCGACGTGATCCAGGTGATGCTAGTTCGCCAGATCCTCCCCTGCCAGAGCCGAACCTTCCCTCTATGGGAATTAGATCCGGAGAAGCACCAAACCTTGGTGAGGCTCTTCGGAACCACTCATGAAGATGCCTGGAAGTTGCTCTTCAAGGGCGACGAGAAGCCGCCGGCTATAGATTCGGACCGCGGGCACGATCTTGCCCATCCCGCCAACGCGGTAAGTCCATCACGTCTCAAGGCGTACCCTCTACTTGCTTGTTCAAGGAGAGTAACTAAACTTTACTAAGTTATTCTTTCAGGTATGGACAGAGAAAGTGGATCGGATTCGGTGTCCGGCTCCGTTGCTCGAGGAACCGGTCATCCCGCTCTTGGCAAAGATGCTGGTCCCGGCGCCCTACCAGCCGCCGGAGAAGAAGGCCGAGGGGGGCGGGGTGGCCTCCTCCACAAGGGCGCTTCGGACGTGATGTCCGAAGAAAAGACTCACTCCTCTGCTGCCGAAGATGACGACGAGGAGGAGGAGGAAAGCAACAATCCCCCTGAGGGGGGAAGGAAGAAGAGGGCGACCTCCAAAAATTTTGAGGCGGAGGTGCCCAAGAGGGGGAAGGCCCCTCTCGCGGATAACTCCGCATGGGATGTCGACAGCAGCCCAGAGCGGCACCCCCGAAACAAGCCCCTGGCCGCATCGTAAGTACTAAAAACCCGTATACGTCCATGTGTCTGCTTCGTGGTATTAATATATTAAATTATGCTATTACAGTCCGGCCCATGACAGCTCCCAGCGATCCTCATCAGGAGGTTCACTAGATTCAAAGGCGATGGCCAGCGAGTCACCGCCGGCCGCTCACTCTCCCACGGCCAAGGGCGACGACAAGGTGATGTCCCAAAGGACCTTCCCAGGCCAGGGAGAGGTTCAGGAGGCTGTCAGGGTGGCGCCAGAGAATGACTCCTTGGCCGCCTGACACCTGGGGGAGGAAGCCCCCATGGAGACTGGCGATGGGGGCCATATCCAATTCGGCCCCTAGCCGATTACCATTCCGGAGACCTACACGGCTCTGGAGTCAAGCGAGCAGCCTTCCCCAAAAGGAGGAGGTGTGCCTGTTCTGCCGGTAACCTCTGTCCAACCAGAGGCACCAGACAATCTGCTGGAAGCGCTACGAGGCGCTTCTATTGTGGATGAACACCGTATCCTTATGGGTGCGGTGATTGAGAAGGTTCAGTACATCAAGAGCAGACTGACCGAAGCCTGCAGCAGCCTGCTGACCGGCTTTGAGGTAAGCGACGCAAAAGAAAAAGTCCCAATATAGACAGTAGCCCCTGAGACACTGTCCAGTGTTCGGAAAGAAAAGCCGGACAGAGGATCAATTAAATTTTGCAGGGAACTAACTAAATGTGTCTTATTTAAATAAGCAAGCGTCGTTGCTAGCCGCGACCTCACACACTGCCGAAGTCTCCAGACTAAAGCAGAGACTCGGGCCGAGGAGGAGCTCGGCCAAGCGAGGAAGCAGCTAGAGGACCAGCAAGGTATGTAATGACTTGCTAGATATTCGGAAAGAATAAATGTTGTGTATTGCCCGTAGTGTCATGATATGTGTAGGAGCGACGACCGAGGTCGAGGCCCTTAAAAAGGCCCTGGCCGAAGCCGAGGAGAAAGCTGCCAAGGAGCAAGCCTGTCGGGTGGTTGGTGCGACATATGCCAAGGGATGGCTTATCATTGTGGGAGCCAATAAAACGTCGCCGGTGCCCGGAAACGGGATGAGGCGAAGACATGCACGCCGGCGGATCTTACCCAGGTTCGGGGCTCTCCGAGGAGATAACACCCCTAGTCCTGCTCTGCGGGGTCTCCGCATGATCACTAGATCGGGGAAAGGTAGCTACAATCGCTCCTAGAGCTGTTGGGTTCAAGGGAGAAGAAGAACAAGGCTAGCTCTTGCTTCTCTCTATCTATGGTGTGTGTGCTATGCTTAGAAGCCAACCCTTTGCATGGGTGCTCCGGGGGGTTTATATAGGCCTACCCCCCGGGGGTACAATGGTAATCCGGCTGGGCTCTGGTCCCAGCCGTCAGTGTCTACGCTCGCCGGCTTCTCCGCCGGCTGCTGGGTCCCGCTGGCTGGTGGGTCCCGCCGGCTGCCGGCTACTTGGTCGACAGGCCGGCCCCACCGCCTAGGGTCTTGTCGGCGGCCGCTTACTGTAGCCGCGCCTCTGATGACGAGGGCTTTGTCGAGGTAAGCGTGGCTAAAGTGGGCCGCCTCGGGGGCTCTCACTGTAGCCTTACCTCGTCTTGTCTTCTTAATGGGGCTCCTGCTTCGAGGAAGGGAGTAGCCGGCTTCTGGGGGCCGGCTATGCCCTTGGCCAACTGGGATAGGCCGGGCCGTCTTCGCGCCTCTCTCTGGCTGAAGGGGCCCGCCACCCTTGGGCCGTACAGGAGTCGGTCGTGGATGACGTCGAGGCTGGCATGGCTACAGTGCCGAGCCGCACGGGAGACGGCCGTCCCGTACGGCCTCCTGTAGCCATGCCCGCCTCGGGCTTCGGGGGTAGTGGGCCGCACTGTGGCCACACCCCGTCTTGTCGCCGTTATGTGGGAGTGGCTTGGAGTGGTTGTGGTCTCGGCCGGCTCTTTGGAGTCGGCGTCCTTCTTGGCCGGCTTCTTGGAGTCGGCCACCCCGTAGTCGTCCTGGGGAGGGGTCGCTGAGGCAGGGTCGCCCTCCGGGAGTCGGCTTGAGAGGTAGCCGGCCAGGGAAGGCGGCCCAATGCTTGGAGTGCTTGGAGGCCCGAAGGCCTGATAATTTTTCAGAAGAACCAGGGGCAGTCGGTTAGGCTACCCATGGCCATTTACTCCGACAGTAGTCCCCGAAGCAAGTTGGGCTTCGAGGTGGAGTAGGGCTTGAGAAGCTCGATCAGCTTCCTATCCTGACAAGCCGGCAGCTGGGAGCCGGCCTTGGTCAGGCGCGCCGCCTGAGTCGAAATCTTCCGGAGTCGGAGGACGGGAGCCCGCCAGTCCATGTATCGGGCCGCGGGCCGGAAAGCCTGCCAGCCCACGCGCGTGACGGGACGTCGCCGCAGGGAGGGGGCCCGCCACGTCCGCGCCCCGGCCCAGGCGCGGATTGTCTACATCCCGAAACCGCCCGCACGTCCCGTGCGGCAGTTTCGGCTCGCATTTATGCGCAATAATCGCGAGGCGTGGGGGGAGTGGGTGCAGTTAATCCCACGACTCCCCCCACGCTCGGCTTCTCCAGTCCTGCCGCGCGGGGCTATAAGTAGGGGGAGGTGGAGGGCGGCAGGCCCTCGCACGCTCCTCCTACTTCCACCATCTTCCTCGCTCTCCCGCTCTTGCGACAGCGCCTCGCCGCCGCGCTCTCCACTGCGCATTCCTCCGCCGCCGCGCTAGTTTTCGCCATGCCTCCCGCCGTTGAGCAGCTCGGCGGGGATTGGGACGGCTCCAATGTGCACGAAGACCATGTCGAGTTTCTCCGCAACACGTGGCGGCTGCCCGGCGCGGACAAGGTGGAGGTCCGCCTCGCGCCGGCGAAGGAAATCAGGCCGGAGCTGCAGGAGGGCGAGCGGGTGGTCTTCCGCTCGCACTTCTTGCGCGGCATCGGCCTTCCAGTGAGCGCCTTCTTCCGCTCCTGGCTCGAATTCTATCAGCTCCAGCCGCACCATCTCACCCCCAACGCGGTGGTGCTGCTGTCCGCCTTCGTCACCCTGTGCGAGGGCTACCTCGGCGTCCTCCCCACCCTTGAGCTCTGGGGGGAGCTCTTCCAGTCGAAACTGGGCACGCGCATGCGAGGCGTGCCGGCTCAGACTGGTGCCTTCATCGCGTCGCGGAGATCGGGCGCCGACAACCCCTTCCCCGTCATCCCGCTAATCCAATCGGTGAAGAAGTGGCAGAAGTCGTACTTCTACGTGCGGAACATCGCCCCACGGGGCGACTACATACACCTGCCGGCTTACGTAGCCGGCCCACCGGCGGGCAGGCTGCCCCAGTGGTCCTTCCGGGCTGTGACGCTGACGCAGGCTGGAAACGCCGCCATCGCCCGACTGCGGGTGATGGTTCAGTTGGAGGGCCTGACGGGGTCCGACCTTCTGGCCGCGTTCGTCACGCGCCGGGTTCTTCCGCTCCAGAGCCTGCCTCATCTGATCTGTCAGATGAGCGGCCAGCTCGATCCGAGCCGAATGTGCACCAAGGAGATGCCGCGCGAGGAGGTCGCCTACATGGTGAACTACCTTGCGAATTGCAAGCTCTCCGAAGAGTGGCAATTCGGCAAGGAGCCATAAAGCCGAGCCAATCCACCGCCCACGGTATGCTCTCCCTGTGTCTTCTTTTGCTCTCAACTTCGTCGTCGAGTTCCTCTTAGCCGACTCTAACTTAGTCGGTTTGCTTTTCGACAGAGCCCTCTGCTTCGGCCGGCCGGCGGGTCAGACTCGGAGCGCCGATTCGTCCCCGACCGGACCGAACACGATCAGGAGGACCCCGACCTGGCGGCAGCCGGTATGGAGGACGACGTCGAGCCGGGTGGTGGCCAAGCCGGCGGTGAAGCAGGCGGCTCCGGGCTCAGTGCCACCTTTGACGACTGGCCGGACGACGATGAGGCCGAAGCCGTCCCGCGCCACCAGCCGGCATCTGGACGCGGCGCGGGTTCCTCCACCGCACCACCTGCTCGGGGCGGAGGGCAGAAGCGTCGCGCCGCCCAGGGTCTGTTCGGCAGCCGAACGAAGAAGCCCAGAGGCGGGGCGGCAGCCACCAGGCGGGAGGAGGCGGCCGCGAAGGCGGCTCGCTTCCGCAAGACGGTGAAGCAACCGCAGACCGTGTCGGCGTAAGTCCGAATTTTTCTTTGTGTACTCTCTTTCTTTCTTTTCCTTGGTGGTTCCTGAAACCTTGTCTTTTTTTTCTCTCCAAATAATCAGAGCTCCGTTGTCACTTGAGCGGGCGGCTGCCGGCTCCGTCGCCGAGGGGCTCTGGGAGCACCACCCGCCACGTGGACCCCCGTGCCGACCTTCAGGAGGCGACAGAAAGGAACGCGCGGGAGGCGCGGGCGCAGCGAGAGGCGCGGGAGGCGGAGGCACGGAAGGCAGCCGCTGCCCAAGCGGCTCGGGAGGAGGAGGCGGCGAAGGCGCTCGCCGATGCTGCAGCCAGGGCCCAAGCAGAGGCTGAAGCAGCGGCGGTGGCGGGGGAGGTTTTGATGGTCACCCCTCTGCGCGTCATGGCGCCTGGGGACATGGAGCCCTCGCCAGGGGGAGCCAGCGGCGACCAGCCAGGGCTGGGGGAAGCGGCGACGACGTCATCATCTTGGAGAGGGCGCCGGAGCCGACCCCGCCAACTGGAGCGGCCCAAGGTGGCCGGCCTAATCCGCCGCCTGCAGAGTCGGTGGGGGGCGAGCCGGCCGTGAGGGCTGAGACGGCGGTCCGGATTCCGTCGAGCCGGCGCGCAGGGAAGGTCGCGTCGGAGCCACAGAAGGCCGCGTCGGAGCCGCAGCCGGCCGCTCGCTCCAGCTCGTCGGCCAAGGATGCGGAGGCGGCCAGCGCTACCTCAGGGTGGACGCCAGGCGGAGGGACGGCCGTGGTGAACGTGGCTGCACAAGACGTCCGGACCCGGCTCCAAAGCCAAGCCGCGGCGCTGAGGCAGTTCACCGACAAGTTCCTCGCGACGCGGGCGGCCATCCGGGTTAGTATTCCCATCTTGCTTCTTCTTGATCTTGATTTCTTCCGTGGGGGCGCGTCAGCGCACCCACTGGGTGTAGTCCCCGAGTTCCGAGTCGGCTGCTGAGCAGGCGGCTTGGAACTTCTTGGTGGATTTGTCTTTGCTATCTTTGTTCTTACTTCGGTCTTCTGTCCATCTTGCAGGACTACCACAACCTTCGAGCGGCCACCTTCAACTCCCAGGCTCGGGAGCTGACTCAGAAGACCGCCGACCTTACTGAGAGCCGAGGTACGTGGTTTGTTATTTATCTCATGTGGGGGCGCGTCAGCGCACCCACTGGGTGTAGTCCCCGAGATTCGGGCCGATTGCTGAGCAGTCGGGTCGGATCTTCCTTGACGACTTCTTACTGTTCTTCTTTTCCTGCCGTCTCTGCAGCGGCCAACGCCAGTCTGAGGGCACAACTGGGAGAGTCTCAGACTGCCCTTCGCGCCAAGGATGCCGAGCTCGCCGCCTTGGTGCAGGAACGCGACCGCCTGGCCAAGAAGTTGGCCGACCAGGAGGAAAGCCACAAGGCGGCATTGAAGGCTGTGCAGGACCGTGAAGCCACTCTCCAGGCCGAGTTCGAGACAGAGGCGGCCGGCTGGGCTGAGGCCAGGCAGACTCTGGTCTCTGGCTATGGCCAGATCGAAGATCTGGTTGACGGTAAGCCGCCTACCTCTTCGTCCTTTCTTGCCGTCTGCCACTTTGGCTCGTTTTCTGATTTTGGTGTTCTTTTCTTCCTTTCTTCTTCTTTCTTGCGCAGAGTATTTCCCTGGCTATTCTACTGCTGCCAACCAGACCATCGAGGCCCGCCGCCAGGCGCGAAGGCAGGCTGGCTTTGAGATCTCGCCAACCGCCGGCCGCTCGCTGGAGGAACAGCTCCTGGCGATCCAGGCTCGCATCCAGCCGGCTCACCGGCTGCTCCGCCGGCTTTAGCGTGCCGGGGTGCAGGTCTTGGCCGCCCTCTGGCCCGGCCAAGTGGTCCCTCGCACCCCTAGTCGGACTGCCGACTGGCTGGAGGTGGCAGTCGGCCGCTTCGAGGCTTGGAAGGTGTCGGCGGCTCGCTCCGGTGCTAGGCGGGCGCTGGAGTTCGTCAAGGCCTGGTATCCCGGCCTGAGCCTGGACTAGCTGGCTACCTGGCGGCAGCAAGCCGACACGGAGCTGGAGCCGGCGCGGCCGGCCATCATCCGGCGGGCTTCGGCGATCGCCGACTACACCGACACCAGCGTCTTCACCCCCGAGGTGGACGACAACGGTGTCGCCCAGCCGGAGGAGTGGTTCGGGCTGGACCCGGCGTACGGTGAGGACTCGGCGGAGGAGATCGACTCCAGCGACGAGGGTGAAGAAGAGGAGGAGGAGGGTGAGGATGCCGAGCCGGCTGGTGGAGCAGTCGGCCAGCCTCAGCCTGACCGCACCTCCAGCACCACGTCACGCGCGAGTGCGTCGCCTGCCATAGGTGGTGGTTAAGCCGAGACCCGCTAGGCGGCCACTCCTTCAGCCGGCGAGGCCGCCTTCACCGACCAGCTCGGCCTTCATGTCGCGCCTTAGTCTGCCATCTTTTGCTTTTCCTGTCTTGTTACTCTTTAGAACAATGTTTGGTTAAATCTGCACAATTCCACCCACTGGGTGTATTCAAACTTATGTCTGTTGCCAGCCTGTCGGGGGCTTTATGTATATATATAACTCATGCATTTGGCCTTTCCTTGTACTTTTGCTTTTTATCCTTCTGCTTTTTCCTTTGCCACCCTCCCTTGGTTGCCGCCTCCCCAGTCCAACACTTGCTCTGCAATCTGTAGCTGGAGGAGTGCTTGGCCAGTTGGGGGGGGGGGAAGTACTCTAGCTTCGCCGGACTAAAGCTAAGTTTTAGGTAGCCGGCCAGCCGGCTGTTCTGGCAGCCGGCAGGCATGTTTGGAGGCCGTCTCTTTGCTATATAGGTTCGTAGTTCCTTAGCCATTTTTCGTGTGGGCGTCCTTTCTGTCTTGCCTCTTGCTAGTCGGACAGTCAGTTCTTTGAGCTGCGACTTGCAACAAGAGGGGACTCGGGAGCCGGCGCACTACTTTTCTGACTTTAGGGAAAACTTTCAATATAGCTCAAGGCGGCCAGTCCCCGGGCCGACTAGTCGAACCCGGTGCCGGACAAGAATTCAAAATATAATAATACATTCATGGATATGACACTAGTCATTCATAGATTAACAAAGGCAGTCCCCAAGTACTGTTCGGGGGGCCTGTTGGTTTGTACTTAATACAAAAGGGTAGCATGATACATACTGCTTTCAACTGTAAAATCGTCTCAGGAGGTTTGCGTTCCATGGTCGCTCCGACTCCTTGCCGGAGTCGTCTCTCTTCCGTGCTCTTGGTTTTTGCGCGTCGATCAAGTAGTAGGAGTCGTTGCCGAGTGCCTTGCTGACGACGAAGGGGCCTTCCCAAGGGGCCGAGAGCTTGTGCTGGCCGGCTGTTCGCTGGATCAGCCGGAGCACAAGGTCGCCCTCTTGGAAGGATCTTGGCTTGACCTTGCGGTTGTAGTAGCGGCGCAACCCTTGCTGGTAGATGGCGGACCGGCTGAGTGCTAACAGCTGGCCTTCTTCCAGTAGGTCCACACCGTCTTCTCTTGCTTCTTTGGCCTCCTCTTCCGTGTACATGGTGATCCGAGGCGAGTCGAACTCGATGTCTGTTAGGATGACAGCCTCGGCACCGTACACGAGGAAGAATGGAGTGAAGCCGGCTGACTTGTTGGGTGTAGTGCGCAGACTCCAGAGGACAGCCGGCAGCTCTGCGAGCCAGCAGCCGGCCGATCGCTCCAGTGGTACAACCAGTCGGGGCTTGATGCCGGAGAGGATGAGTCCATTTGCTCGCTCGACCTGGCCATTTGACTACGGGTGGGCAACGGACGCTAAGTCTAGTCGGATGCCCTGCGTCGCGCAGAAACGTGCCAGTGCTCCTTTGGCGAAGTTCGTGCCGTTGTCGGTGATGATGCTGTGCGGCACGCCGTACCGAGTGGTGATGTCGGTGATGAATATCACGGCAGTCGGCCCATTGAGCTTCTTGATTGGCTTTGCTTCAATCCACTTTGTGAACTTGTCCACAACAACAAGTAGGTGTGTCAGGCCGCCGCGGGCTGTCTTGAAGGGGCCCACCATGTCCAGTCCCCAGACGGCAAAAGGCCAGGTGAGGGGAATGGTCTTGAGGGCAGAAGCCGGCAGGTGTTGCTTGGAACTAAAAACTTGACATCCTCTGCAACTCTTGACTATTTCTTTAGCATCCTCCAAGGCAGTCGGCCAGAAGAAACCATGGCGGAAAGCCTTGGCCACAAGGGATCTTGAGGCTGCGTGGTGGCCGCATTCGCCTTGGTGGATGTCTTTGAGGATTGCCACTCCTTTTTCTGGCTCGACGCAACGCTGGAAGACTCCAGTGACGCTGCGCTTCACAAGCTCTCTGTTGATTATTGTATATGCTGCGGCTCGTCATTGCACTAGTCTTGCTGAGATCTCATCAGCCGGCAGCTCTTTGCTGACTAGGAACTTGAGGATGGGCTGGGCCCATGAGGGAGCTGTGACTTCTTCTTCTGTTAATGTGGCCACCATGACTCGGGTGGGTGGGTTGGGTGCCATTGAATTGGAGTCGGCCACCGCTTCTCGTGTCGTTGCAGTCCCCGGGCCGACTGCTGCAGTCCCCGGGCCGGGTTCTGAAGTCCCCGGGCCGGGTGCGACTACGGCAATCCCCGGGCCAGTTGTCGAAGTCCCCGTGCCGCCTGCGGGATTTCTCCAGTCAGATCCGGCTGTATCTGGCGCAGGCGGTACGAAGATGGAATCCGACTCTGGAGACGGCTTGATGGACGGCTTGAGGAGGCGCTGCAGGGAGACGCCAGTCGGTATGGCTTGTCGGGTGGAGCCGATCCGTGCTAGGGCATCTGCTTGGTCGTTGTCGGCCCTTGGCACGTGGAGGAACTCGCACCCCTCGAAGTATCCGCTGATCTGCTGGACGAGGAATCGATAGCTCGCCATGTTCGCGTCCTTGGCGTCCCAGTCGCCAGACGATTGCTGGACCACCAAGTCTGAGTCGCCGTAGCACAGGATCCGGCGTATGCCAAGTTCTTTGGCTAGCCGGAGCCCATGTACGAGCGCCTCGTACTCGGCCACGTTGTTGGAGGCGGCGAAGTGGACCTGCAGCGTGTACTTGAGCTTGTCGCCTTTGGGAGAGGTGAGGACGATGCCGGCTCCCAAGCCGGTGCGCATCTTGGACCCGTCAAAGTGCATCCGCCAATGGGTGGAGTCGGGAGCCGGCGGTAGGTACTGGGTCTCGGCCCAGTCGACGAGGAAGTCGGCCAATGCTTGCGACTTGATGGCGGTGCGGGGTTGATAGAAGATCGTGTAGGGCGCCAATGCAATGGCCCATTTGGCCACCCGGCCGGATGCATCCCGGCTGCCTATGATCTCGGCAAGCGGGGCAGTGCACACGACCGTGATGGGGTGCTCTTGGAAGTAGGGCTTCAGTTTCTTGGCAGCGAAGTACACCCCATAGCACATCTTCTGGTAGTGCGGGTAGTTTTGCTTTGAGCTGGACAGTACTTCACTGCGGTAGTACACCGGCCTCTGGACCAGCTGGGCTCGGCCTTCCTCCGGGCGCTGGACCACAACAACAGTGCTGACGACTCGGCTAGTCGCGGCGATGTAGAGGAGCATGGGCTCCTTCTCAGTCGGCGCTGCCAGGACAGGCGGAGTGGTCAACATTTTCTTCAAATCATGGAAGGCTTGGTCGGCTTGATCATTCCTCTCGAAGTGAGTGGACTTCTTCATGAGTCGGTACAAGGGGAGAGCCTTCTCTCCTAGTCGGCTGATAAAATGATTCAGGGAGGCTAAGCAGCCAGTGAACTTCTGCACATCTCGCAGCTTGGTGGGAATCTCCATCCTCTCGATGGCCTTGATCTTGACGGGGTTGCACTCAATGCCGCGTTCGGAGACCAGGAAGCCTAGCAGCTGGCCGGCTGGCACTCCGAACACGCACTTCTCGGGGTTGAGCTTGATTTGGAATCGGCGCAAGTTGGCGAATGTTTCTTTCAGGTCTTCCAGCAAGGTACCACGCCTCTCTGTCTTCACCACAATGTCGTCTACGTAGACGTGGGCATTTCTGCCGAGTTGTTTCAAGAGACATTTCTGCATGCAACGCTGAAAAGTGGCACCGGCATTTCTCAAGCCGAATGTCATTGTCAGGTAGCAGAAAGCTCCAAAGGGTGTGATGAAGGCAGTCTTCAGGCGGTCAGCTGGGTCCAACTTGATCTGATGGTACCCTGAGTACGCATCCAAAAAACTTAACAGCTCGCATCCGGCTGTGGAGTCTATTACTTGGTCAATCCGTGGTAGAGCAAACGGATCCTTTGGGCAGGCCTTGTTCAGACTGGTGTAGTCTATACACATACGCCACTTGTTATTCTTCTTCAGAACCAGAACTGGGTTGGCAAGCCATTCTGGAAAGAACACTTCCATGATAAAGCCAGCGGCAAGGAGCCGGGCTATCTCTTCTTCCACAATTCTTCGCTTCTCTTCTGACAGTCGGCGGAGGGGTTGCTTGACCGGCTTCGCATCAGCTCGGACATGTAATTTGTGCTCGGCGAAATCCTTCAGGACACCCGGCATGTCCTTTGGGGACCATGCAAAGATGTCTCGATTCTCACGGAGGAAGTCGACGAGCTCGCCTTCCTATTTGCTGTCCAAGTTCGCCCCAATGACAGCGAACCTCTCCGGGTTCTCCGGGTCCAGAGGTATCTTCTTCGTTTCTTTGGCAGGCTGGAAAGAGCCCTGCGCATCACAATCCTTGGGGTTGGGGGACAAGGCCGGCTACTTGCCGGCCATGGCCACAACCCGTTCCAACATCTTCTTCTCTTCTGCCACCACGAGGGACTCGGCCAGCCGGCTACTGGCCATGGCGCACTCGATGGACTTCCTGTAGTCGCCGGCTACCGTGATGATCCCCTTCGAGCTCGGCATCTTCATCTTCAGGTAGGTGTAGTGGGGCACAGCCATGAACTTGGCCAGAGCAGGTCGGCCAAGCAGTGCATGATAGGGGCTCTCCAAATCCACTACCTCGAACCATATTGCTTCTCGGCGGAAATGGTCTTTGTCTCCGAAGAGAACATCCATTTTGATCTTGCCGATTGGGGAGCAAGACAGGCCGGGGACGATACCATGGAAGACAGTGCGGCTTGGCATGAGCTGCTTTGCTTTGATGTTCAGCTTCTCCATGGTATCGCGGTACAGTATGTTGATACTGCTTCCGCCGTTTATCAGGACGCGGGAAAATCTGGCAGCTCGCCTCTCCGTCGCGAGGGTGACGTCCAAGACCATTGCATAGGAGCCAGGCGAAGGCATCACCTCTGGGTGGTCGGCCTGGCTCCAGCTGATTGGCTTTTCTGACCAATGCATGAACTCGGGAGTGCTAGTGGCGACTGCATTCACTTCTTGGTGCTGCCGGCGTCGGCTGCGCTTGTCGTCGGCTTGACTTGTGAAGACGACGTAGGCGGCGTGCTCTTCGGGGAATTCGTCTTGGATGGCGCCGACTGCCGGCCGAGCCGCCGGCTGCTGAGGGGCTGGAGGCGGCGAGCCGGGAGGCGGAGGCGGCAGCATTCCCTCGCCCTTGGTGATGCGGGTGAGCCAGTGGCATTTCCGGGTTGTGTGGTTGGACGGCTTCGCGCCGCTGTGGAACTTGCAGGGGGCGTCGAGAGCTTGTTCATAGGAGAAAGACGGCTGCCAAGCCGGCCTTCCACCCTTCTTCTTGGGAGCGGGCCGCTCTTCGGGCTGCTCGTCTTCAACTGTGGCCACCTGCCGACTGGAGGAAGTCGGCATGGGGCCCTTGCGCTTGTGGTCGTTCTGGTAGGGGCGCCGATTAGGGTCGCCAGCCGGCGTCTTGGGAGCCGGGGCAATCACCTTCCCGGAGGCGTCTACTCTCAGGTCGGTCTTCATCGAGGAGTCGGCCGTGGCATATTTGCCGGTGATGACTAGTAACTCGTCGAGGGTAGCCGGCTCGTCGCAGAGGAGTCGGTGCTTGAGGAGGGTGCCCTCTCGGCACCCGGCGGTGAAGTACTCGATGGCCTGGACCTCGTGCACCCCCTCGCAGGAGTTGCGGAGCTCAGCCCATCGCGTGAGGTAGTCGCGGGTCGACTCGTTGGGCCCTTGGACGCAAAGGGAGAGCTGGCGAGGCTTGGGAGGCCGCTTGTAGGTGCTGGTGAAGTTGCGGACGAAAACTTCGGTGAAGTCCAGCCAACTGTTGATGCTGTAGGGCTTGAGGCTGTTGAGCCATGTGCGCGCCGTGCCTTGCAGCATGAGGGGGACGTACTTCACGGCGACCCGCCGATTGCCGTTGGCTATGCTGACGGCCGTGGAGTAGTCGATGAGCCAATCTTCCGGCTTCACCGAGCCGTTATACTTGAGCGTGTCTCTGGGGAGCGAGAACCCTTTCGGGAAGGGCTCGTCACGGATGCGGGGGCCAAAGCATGGCAGGCCGACATCGTCTTCTTCTTCTAACGCCAAGGATCGAGCAAGGCGGTCGATCCTGTGGCGGGCGTCGTTCACGCCGACTCCTTCTCGGCGGCCGAGTCGGTCGCCAAGAGTCGGGTGTGTGATAGGCGGCGGAGTGAGGCGTCTTTCTCTTCGAGGCGGGGGAGGAGGCAGATTTCCTTGGTGCTCTACAACTCGAGGGCGGCCATCCGCGTCGCGCTCGATGGTGATGCGAGTCCGGCTGCGGCTAGCAGCCGGCTCCTTGTCTTTCTTCTGGCGCGCGCCGCTCGCAGTCGGCGAGCGGGACGTCGCAGCGTGCTCCCAGCGCGGGGGATGACTATCAGCACGGGCGCCGGCTTCGTGCCGTTCTGCAGCCGCGTCGAGTAGCTGTTGGATCCGTCTCGTCATGTAGGGGAGCTCATCAGCTCCCAGCCCATTGAGCTCTTCTGCGGCCGCCTGAGCGGCTCGCAGATTCTTGAGCGGGGTGGCGTAGACGGGGCGATCTGCGCCCAGCATGCTGGCGACGGCCGCGCCGCGCTTCTGGACGAAGCCGGCTCGGCTCGGGCCGCTAGGCGGCGGCGTACCGAAGGCGGCGCGGTCGACTTCGCGCTGGTGGGCCTCGGTGAGGCGCCTCATGGAGGCGATCTTCTGGCCCTCCGCGATGAGGGAAAGGCGGCGTGCCTCCAGGGTCTCGGCGTCGGCGTCGGCCGGGATGGGGGCGGAGAGGTCGTGCATTGCCGCTTGCAGGGCGTCGTGGGCATTCTCGCCCGAGTTGGCGACGTGGCTGATGACCAGCACTTCGGTGACAGCGCTGCTGCCGCTGTCAGCTCGAGGGAGGGGGTCGTCGAAGACCACCACGTCGGAGGGGTAGGCGTCGAGCGACGCCGTGTCGGAGTCGATGAGCATCGGGTCGGTGGAGCCGACCGACTCCATGTCTGCAGCAGGCTCGCTGGAGACGTGAAGCTGGTCGAGGAGGCTGACGAGGCGGTTCTCGGGGTAGTCGGTGCCTGCATCGGACGCAGGCTCGTCGGAGATGCGAGCCTCGCCGAGCAGATCAGCGAGGCAGCTCGCAGCGCAGGCGTCGTCGACGCCTTGCAGCGCGTCGAGGCAAACGCCACCGGGCGCAGCAGGCTAGCTGCGCTCGCGGGGGAGGAAGAGGGTTCCCGTCCAGAACAGGTCTCCGGACGACGGTGCACCTGGCCCCCACGGTGGGCGCCAAATGTCGGGTGGTTGGTGCGACATATGCCAAGGGATGGCTTATCATTGTGGGAGCCAATAAAACGTCGCCGGTGCCCGGAAACAGGATGAGGCGAAGACATGCACGCCGGCGGATCTTACCCAGGTTCGGGGCTCTCCGAGGAGATAACACCCCTAGTCCTGCTCTGCGGGGTCTCCGCATGATCACTAGATCGGGGAAAGGTAGCTACAATCGCTCCTAGAGCTGTTGGGTTCAAGGTTGAAGAAGAACAAGGCTAGCTCTTGCTTCTCTCTATCTATGGTGTGTGTGCTATGCTTAGAAGCCAACCCTTTGCATGGGTGCTCCAGGGGGTTTATATAGGCCTACCCCCCGGGGGTACAATGGTAATCCGGCTGGGCTCTGGTCCCAGCCGTCAGTGTCTACGCTCGCCGGCTTCTCCGCCGGCTGCTGGGTCCCGCCGGCTGGTGGGTCCCGCCGGCTGCCGGCTACTTGGTCGACAGGCCGGCCCCACCGCCTAGGGTCTTGCCGGCGGCTGCTTACTGTAGCCGCGCCTCTGATGACGAGGGCTTTGTCGAGGTAAGCGTGGCTACAGTAGGCCGCCTCGGGGGCTCTCACTGTAGCCTTACCTCGTCTTGTCTTCTTAATGGGGCTCCTGCTTCGAGGAAGGGAGTAGCCGGCTTCTGGGGGCCGGCTATGCCCTTGGCCGACTGGGAGAGGCCGGGCCGTCTTCGCGCCTCTCTCTGGCTGAAGGGGCCCGCCGCCCTTGGGCCGTACAGGAGTCGGTCGTGGATGACGTCGAGGCTGGCATGGCTACAGTGACGAGCCGCACGGGAGACGGCCGTCCCGTACGGCCTCCTGTAGCCATGCCCGCCTCGGGCTTCGGGGGTAGTGGGCCGCACTGTGGCCACACCCCGTCTTGTCGCCGTTATGTGGGAGTGGCTTGGAGTGGTTGTGGTCTCGGCCGGCTCTTTGGAGTCGGCGTCCTTCTTGGCCGGCTTCTTGGAGTCGGCCACCCCGTAGTCGTCCTGGGGAGGGGTCGCTGAGGCAGGGTCGCCTTCCGGGAGTCGGCTTGAGAGGTAGCCGGCCAGGGAAGGCGGCCCAATGCTTGGAGTGCTTGGAGGCCCGAAGGCCTGATAATTTTTTGAGAAGAACCAGGGGCAGTCGGTTAGGCTACCCGTGGCCATTTACTCCGACAAAGCCGCCCACAAAAAGCTCAAGGCCAGGCTCAACGAGGTCCAGCAAGAGCTCCAGGACGCTGTGAAAAAATGCGAGGCCTTAGAGTGCGATGTTTCGGCTCGAGAGACCAAACTTGCCAAGGCTCACCAAAGCACGGAAGAGGCCTGGGTTGAAGCCCAGGGCGCCCTCCAGGAGATCTGGGAGGCCAAGAAGATTACGGCGGGTAAGGCGTTTAGTACGCAAAGCAAGTGTGTGAAGAAGAAGTATTTCTTACTAACCCGGATTCGGAGTTCTCCAGGGACGTTTGTGGATCTGCCACGCAGTGTGTTCGACGCTGCGGAGTTCTTCCGAGCTGAAGAAGGGAGCTCAACGGAGAAGCTGTTCTGGTCGCAATACCTTGCGCCAGAACATCCAGTGCCCTTCACTGATCAGCTAAAACAGCTGGTCGAGCTGCACAAGGTGGCCGAACTGGCCATGAAGGATTTGATAATCCGGCCGTGGCCTGCCGAAGCTATACCCAGCAGCTACTTTGGCCTCGTGAAGCGGCTGGTGAATGCCTGTCCTCGGCTGGACGTCGTCAAGCGGTCGGTCTGCATCGAGGGCGCGCGCCTGTCCTTCACCCATGTCAAGGTGTGGTGGGCGAAGATGGACGCCGTCAAGCTAGCGACCGAGGGGCCGCCTGAGGGCAAGGAATACCGCACGCCCGAGCGATATTTTGGAGACATCCTAGAGGGTCTCGCATTGTGGCGACGCAATGTGCGAAAGACATTATTTTGAATGAATACATTCATGTTGTCTCTGCATTGTATGATGAAACAAAGTTGTTATGTAATATATTGTTTGTTTATTAAAAAAAATTACCTCCTGTGCGGCCGTATTTTGTGAAATCTGAGAGTTGGCCAGTCGTCGGCTTCTGCCCCCACGTAGGTAGTACGGGGGTGTTCGGGATGTAATATAAACACTCTTGATCCAATTTTTTGGTCCTTGAAGGAGGTGTTTAGCGCAACGAACCAGGCAATCAGACTATGCGGCTTGAACACCCTCACTTAGCCATAGGAGTTTGACAATAATAAAAATATAGGCGCAGCCCCTAGTATTCGAACTAGGATGCTGTAAACACCTGATCGGGTAAGTAACGATCCCTCGCGTAATGCAGAAAAAATCTCCAACGATTTGAGACCTCCGAAGAGCTGACCAGCTCTCGCCGCATCATCACAGTCAGTTTTCGGCTTTCTCTACTGAGGTTCTCCATCGGGTAAACCAGGGCACAATCGCAGTAGTTCTCCCTTTACTACCTTAGCCGATATGGCGAAACGTAAGGTAGCAAGCACAGGAGCCGGGCAACCCAACTATTGACCAAAGACATGATTCGGAGCCAATGCATATAATGCTAAACTCGGGGTGCCGAACTGTACTATAAAAAAGTGTTCGGACTTTGTTGCCATAGTGCGGGCGCTATGAAGCCCCTAGCAAATTGAAACGTACCAAAGTGTACGGGTGCTAAGGTTATCAACAGAAAAAAGGGAAACAGAAAAGGAGCAAAGGTAATGAGCCAGGGCCGCATAATTTGGGCCGCAAACTGTTTTCATTATAATTTTATTAATACGTTAAAGCGCATTGATATAAATAGTGCGATAAGCAACAGGCTATTTGACATGCCACAACCAAGGGAGAGCTGCGTGTGGGTCCTGAAAACAGGTAGAGTGATCGTTAAAGAAAACACCTAGAAATTCCCCTGTACGCTTGTGCTTCTTGCCATCTTGGTGTATTTATCCTTTGACAGGACCGGTGATCAAGCCATCAGGGAAAGCCCGTGGAAAAGAAACCTGAAAAGGGGAAAGAGAAACAGTGAAAGTATGTGTGTCCGGGAGCGGTCGAGCCGTATTGCGGATCACAAGCTAGCTATGCCTCCGTCTATGCCCATGGTATTTTGAGTGCGTAGTTATGTACGCGCGGCGCGAATGCCGCCACTTGATCGGGACTGGGACAGAGGCCAAATTGCTAGTCGAGCTCTTGACGAGCCGAGCTGTCCTGCTGTAGAATAGTCTGGACCCTCTTGATAGTGTCTGGGAGCTCGGCCGCCGAATCCAGGTTCTGCTTGAAAAGGCCGCTCTGTACTTCTACTGCTAAGGTAGCGGTATGCTCCTCGATGCGGAGGGATAGTTCCGTGTTTCCATTAGCTGTTATGACACCGCGTGGTCCGGGCATCTTGAGCTTGAGGTAAGCATAATGAGGCACCACATTGAATCGAGCAAATGCAGTTCGTCCGAGCAGTGCGTGATAGCCGCTACGAAAAGGGACGATATCGAAGATTAACTCTTTGCTTCGCAAGTTGTCCGGAGATCCGAAGACAACCTCTAGTGTAATTGAGCCCGTACAGCGAGCCTCCACACCTAGTATGACTCCTTTAAAGGTAGTCTTTGTGGGCTTGATCTGTGATGGGTTAATGCTCATTTTGCGCACTGTATCTTGATAGAGCAGATTGAGGCTGCTGCCACCGTCCATGAGGACTCGCGTCAGGTGGAATCCATCAATGATTGGGTCGAGGACCAGTGCGGCTGAACCGCCATGACGGATACTGGTCGGGTGATCCCGGCGATCAAAGGTGATCGGGCATGACGACCATGGATTGAATTTTGGGGCAACTGGCTCTATCGCATAGACGTCCCTGAGTGCGCACTTGTGCTCCCTCTTAGGGATGTGTGTGGCATATATCATGTTCACCGTTTTGACATGGGGGGGGGACTTCTTTTGTCCCCCTGTGTTCGGTTGCCAGGGCTCCTCGTCATCGTCCTCGCTTTGCAATCCCTTTTCCTTGTTCTCGGCATTTAACTTGCCGGCCTGTTTAAAAACCCAACAATCTCTGTTGGTATGATTGGCTGGTTTGTCTGGGGTGCCATGGATCTGGCACGGACGATCGAGTATGCGGTCCAAGCTGGATGGTCCCTGATTGTTTCTTTTATATGGCTTCTTCCGCTGACCGGACTTGAAGCCACTGAATTCGGCGTTGACTGTCGTGTCATCGGTGTTGCCACCATTGCTTCGGCGTTTGTGTCTGTTGCGTCGGAGCTTGCCGTTGCTATTTTTGCCCTCGTAGGTGCCCATTTCGCTTGCTGTGTTTTTGCTACGGGCCAACCAACTATCCACACCCGCACAAAAGCGGGTCATGAGTGCCGTGAGGGCTGCCATGGACTTCGGCTTTTCCTGGCCGAGGTGGCGGGCTAGCCATTTGTCACGGATGCTATGTTTAAAGGCCGCTAGGGCTTCGGCATCCGGACAGTCGACGATCTGGTTCTTTTTAGTTAGGAACCTAGTCCGGAATTTCTTGGCTGACTCTCCAGGCTGTTGAACTATGTGACTTAAGTCATCGACATCTGGTGGTCGGACATATGTACCTTGGAAGTTGTCAAGGAAGGCTTCTTCCAAGTCCTCCCAGCTGCCAATAGAATTTTCAGGCAGACTGTTTAGCCAGTGCCGAGCTGGCCCTTTGAGTTTTAGTGGGAGGTATTTGATGGCGTGAAGGTCATCCCCGCGGGTCATGTGGATGTGGAGAATAAAATACTCGATCTATACCACGGGATCGGTTGTTCCATCGTATGATTCGATGTTTACGGGTTTAAACCCTTCTTGGAATTCATGATCCATTACTTCGTCAGTGAAGCAAAGAGGGTGTGCAGCGCCTCTATATCGAGCCGCATCGCGGCGTAGCTCTGATGGAGTCCGTTTGCGGTTTTCGGCCCGGGCGTGACTAGGTTTGTCACGTCCGAATAGATAGCCGTCGTCGCGTGTCGAAGCGCGTCCTCGCGATCCGTAGATCGATCTTGTATGTCCTGCTCTACTGTCCAGGTCCTGCCAAAGGTCATGTGTATAACCCCGAGCTGTTTTATCCCTGCCCTTACGGCGAGGTGGGGCAGTCTGGTGTTCGGCTTGAGTTGCCGCTTTATCCCGATCGCGTGGTGGTCGATCGGCCGCATTGCGCGATGCTGTACGGGCTCTGGCGCCTCGTCATCGAACTGAGGTAGCAATTTGCACTTCAGGTAACTTTTGGTTGGGCGCTTAAGGCCGTATTCTTCTGCTGCTAGGACATCAGTCCATCTGTCATTGAGCAGATCTTGGTCAGCTTGAAGCTGCTGCTGCTTCTTTTTCAGGCTCCTTGCAGTGGCTATTAGCTGGCGCTTGAAGCGCTCCTGCTCGAGAGGTTCCTCAGCAATGATAAAATCCTCGTTGCCGAGGCTCACCTCCTCCTCGGAGAGCGGATGATAACTACCTTCCTCCGAGTCTTCGTCTATGGCCTGTTCATGAGGGCTAACTTGCCCATCTTCCCAATTGTTCTGTTCGGCAGTTTGTTCGTCGGGGTCTTCTATGTCTTCGGCACCATCCGGAGTGTTATCGTCTCCTGTGTCGGTGTTGCTGTCTTTGTTGCGGCGGGATTTAGAGCGGCGCCGCTGACGCCGACGCTTTGGTTGTATCTTAGGAGGGACATCCTCAACTGGATTTTCCTTGTCCCCGTCGTTATTCTCTTTGGTCTATCCACCATGTATACGTCGTACGAAGAAGTGGTCGTCCAGCATCCGGTAAACGGCGGGTTTTGGGCCTCCTCTTCTCCGACATCATTGTCCATACCGTCGATGTCTTCGGAGTCGTAATCGAGCGTGTCGGTTAAGTCTTCGATAGTGGCTATAAAGTGGGCGGTGGGTGGGAAACGAAATTCTCCATCGTCAGCCTCTAGTTCAAACCGGATATAATTCGGCTGAGAGTCCCCCGCTAGGGATAGATTTTTTAATGAGTTCAGCATGTCGCCTAAAGGCGAGTGCCGGAAGATGTCCGCGGCGCTGAATTCGGCGATCGATGACCGATCCTGCTCGACATACGCGGACGTACATGGCTCGAAACTTATAGCCGGAAACGAGTCCGAGGTCCCGGTGACACAGACATCACCCGAGGTTAGGTCTGTGTGCGGCTCCAACGCCGCGGAATCTACGGCTTCCGTGGCGGGGTTGAGCTTTCTGTCCTCGGATGGCGCGATCTGCTCCGGATCTAAGGCCAGAACGGTTACAGGTGCGATTTCCTGGGCATGGCCCGATGACAGATTTAGGTCATGTTCATCGTGGCGAAGGGGAGCGACTGCCGCGGTCTCGAATCCGTCGAAGATCAAGTCTCCGCGGATATCCGCGATATAGTTCAAGCTCCCGAATCTGACCTGATGGCCAGGGGCGTAGCTGTCGATCTGCTCCAGATGGCAAAGCGAGCTGGCCCGCAGTGCGAAGCCGCCGAACACGAAGATCTGTCCGGGGAGGAAGGTTTCCCCTTGGACAGCATCCTTGTTGATGATTGAAGGGGCCATCAACCTTTTGGGGACGGCACAGTGGAGCTCTCAATGAAAGCACCAATGTCGGTGTCAAAACCGGCGGATCGCGGGTAGGGGGTCCCAAACTGTGCGTCTAAGGTCGATGGTAATAGGAGACGGGGGACACAATGTTTACCCAGGTTCGGGCCCTCTCTATGGAGGTAATACCCTACTTCCTGCTTGATTGATCTTGATGAATATAAGTATTACAAGATTTGATCTACCACGAGATCGTAATGGCTAAAACCCTAGAAGTCTAGCTTGTATGACTATATGTGTTTCCGGACTAAGCCCTCCGATTTATATAGACACCGGAGGGGACTAGGGTTGTACAAAGTCGGTTACAGAGAAAGGAATCTTCATAGTTTAGTCGCAAAGCTTGCCTTCCACGCCAAGGAGAGTCCCATCCGGACACGGGAGAGAGTCTTCGGTCTTGTATCTTCACAGCCCATTAGTCCAGCCCATGTCCAACAGGCCGGACGCCCGAGGACCCCTTAGTCCAGGACTCCCTCAGCCACCCCTTCACGGTCTCCACGAAGGTGCCTTTGGGCCAAGTGATGTTGGGGAGCTTGCTCACCATGGTGCCGCCGCACTCCGTGTGTTGACCATCCACCACTTTTGGCTTCACATTGAAGACCTTGAGCCATAGGCCAAAGTGGGGAGGGATGCGGAGGAATGCCTCACACACGACGATGAACGCCGAAATATTGAGGAAGGAATTTGGGGCTAGATCATGGAAATCTAGCCCGTAGTAAAACATAAGGCCGCGGACGAAAGGATGGATGGGAAACCCTAATCCGCGAAGGAAATGAGGAATGAATACTACCCTCTCATGGGGCTCCGGAGTAGGGACGATCTGCTTCTTGGCCGGAAGCCGGTGGACGATTTCCTTGGCTAAATATCCCGCTTCCCGGAGCTCCTTGATGTTCCCCTCCGTGACGGAGGAGGCCATACACCTACCCTGCGCTCCAGATCCGGACATGTCTAGTGTGTTTTATGGACGGAAGGGATTGAAGCTTGGGCGCTAGACCTAGAGGGCGGATGAACTGAGGAAGAAGAAGGCGTGGGGTGAAAAAGTGAATCCTTATCCCCTTATAAAGGCAGTGAATATCAAGCGCCCCCCCCCCATGAGCCTTAAAACTCGCCTATTCCCAAGGGGTCGTGCGGGCGGCACGTTTGGGTTGCCCAGGCCCGTATTGATGAGAATCCCGGAATAAGGGGACACGGTCTCTGCTTTGACAAGACGTGTCACCGGAGGCGGCGTCTCGAAACGCGAAACGGGAAATTGGAAAACAATTCGAAATAATGGAGAGGCCAGACGTAACGTCTCGCCAGCAAAGCTGTCAGTAACGACATATTATGTTTTTTAACTAAGTGTCGTACCCTTGTGGTAGTGGGTTGTAACTGTTAAACAGAGCCGGATATAGTTCTCGTTGATCAGCTACTTTGATGTATTCGGAGGAGGAACCTGCCTTGCAATGCCGAAGACAATCTGTGCGCCGGACACATCGTCATTGAAGCCTGATTCAGGGGCTACTGAGGGAGTCCTGGATTAGGGGGACCCCGGGCGTCCGGGCTATGTGACGTGGACCGGACTGATGGGCCGTGAAGATATAAGACGAAAGGCTTTCCCCCGTGTCCGGATGGGACTCTCCTTTGCGTGGATGGCAAGCTTGGCGTTCGGATATGAAGATTCTCTTCTCTGTAAACCGACTCTGTACAACCCTAGGCCCCTCCGGTGTCTATATAAACCGGAGGGTTTAGTCCGTAGAGGCAATCATAATCATACAGGCTAGACATCTAGGGTTTAGCCATTACGATCTCGAGGTAGATCAACTCTTGTAACCCTTATACTCATCAAAGTCAATCAAGCAGGAAGTAGGGTATTACCTCCATCAAGAGGGCCCGAACCTGGGTAAACACCGTGTCCATGTCTCCTGTTACCTTCGATCCTTAGATGCACAGTTCGGGACCCCTACCCGAGATCTGCCAGTTTTGACACCGACAGAGGGGAAGGGTGATCCCCGACTCATCCTCCAACTCAGGCTCAGACCCGGACTTCAAAAACTATCTTAAACACTATGACAAGTAGACCTAGCTAGTATGTAGTTTCATATGTTTGAGATCGGTGCTTGGGCTAGTTCGATGTCGATTAGTAGGCATGTACCCTGTAATTATACTATCTGATACCGTTGTCAAATTATGCAATTAACTAGTTTAAGTTAGTGTTTGAAATGAATTTGTGTGAAAAATATGTGTTCGATTTTGTTGTTGCTGAGGGATTAAGTTTTAAAGGATTTGTTAGGTGAAGAAACACATAATCTCTTAAAAAAAGTAAAATAAAATATAGTACATTTTAAACTTTTAGGGTAGAGTATCTGCTACAGATGCCATGCAAGATGCCCTTACACTGCCCCGTGCGCCACCATTATGGAACTTGACAGCATAAACGGCACCACCGGCCGATTTGGCTGCTAACACAGATGCCACACACTTGATCAAGGTCATTGTCATTTTCCGTTTCCGAACTAGTGACCCCGACTTCACCGTAGGATCCAACTACAAAGCAACCACGCAACCGCGGCAACACTATAGAAATGAGCGGTAACACATGCCAACAATAGGCCCACACGGTGCACAAAAGACCAAGGATTTGCTCTTGTCATGGTCACCACCTGCGATCGCCGCTCCACTAAAGTTCGACTCCACAAATGACACAACGAAAGCGTCGGACATATACATGCGTGCCCGACTACCTCGATCGGCGCCGTCATGGTTGCTAAACGGAGATGGCACACGTTTCGCTTGGCATGACAGCATATCATGGGGGAGAGAGAGTCTGCAGGGCACGCGTGCCAGCTGCCGTGCGCTTGGCGTTCGCAGCTTAGGCCTCAGCTACCCAGTCAGGTAGTAGGTGTAAGCAACAACTGACACACATGTCCGTGTCAGCGTGTGGAGTCGCTAGATTCACACATGTTCATGTCTTTTCTGAAAACAGTGGCTGGGTTTACTGAAACTGGCAGGCACGACATGCATATGCATGCCCAGCAGAGGATCGTACGTGTGCATGTGGGTCATTTCCTCTTGGATAGATAGATGTTTTGGCGTCAGGCGTTGAAGATCATCAGTAGTATTGCCAATGGCCCGATAGACCGCACGGCAAAGCCCCGGCGGCCCACGCACCCCATAATCTCACCGTTGCCGCGAGACCTCGCGTTCGTGCGTGCATGTGCTCCGTCCAGTCGGGCTGCTCAGCTCATGTGGCACCACGGCGACGGGTCACAATGATCTGTCATGTACTAGTACTCCGGCACACTGCACGCGTATTGGATACGCACATTCCTGTGTGCATTCGGTGCGGATGATTGATACGTATTGATAGTACTGTGCCAGGGCTTTTCGCTGTCACAGCACAGTAACGATGCCAGTAGTGCTTCATGATTGCATGCAGTATGCATGTATGATCACGTCGCTCCTCGGTAGGTAGGCTGAACGTACAATACACCTCAGATGATTCCCGGCGGCCTCGCACACACTGTTGGTGGACGATGACGACGACGACGCCGCTCGTGGCAGAGAGCCAGGGACGTGCTCGTACTGGCAAATGATGCTCGTAGATGGGCGACGTGTCCTTGACGAAGGCGAAACACACATGCTCTCAAGGCGTTGTCGCGACGGACAGTGGCAGACCCAGGCCCCACGCAGCCAGGACCTCGGCCTGGGGCGTGGCTGGCCGTTGCTTCGTTGGATGTAGGCATAGCTACAGTATTTTTCACTGTTTGGCACTGTACATGTGTTGTTTGCCTGGGGCGTCAATTTTACCTGGGACCGTACTGGCGACGGAGACAATGCTCGTGATGGAGTCACGTTGATATCGGAGATGACGTTCCTAGCGGGAGGGCGGTTTTGACAAGGACTCATCTAGATGTGACATAACTATGTGACATCTAAGTATGACATCACCCCCACATCAAGAGAAAAACAAACTTGCCCAGACTTATTGTTTGTTTGTTTTGATTTTTTTTATTAGGCTATGCATCTCCAGTCCAACCCATCAACTTCCATCCCCCGACCTGGGCTTTATTTATGTTGGCTTCGATTGATAGAGCCTCGCTGCTACTCTTTCGATCAGGAATAAAAGCAAGAACTGACGCGTTGCCTGTGCACCTAGTTTTTGTTCTTTTCTGTGTTGGACCTAGTATTTCTTGTACAACTTTTCACTAGCTTGATGACTGTACGCATGCAAACCACACTTGTGCAGGCATTCATCTTATCCACTAGCTTAGCTGCTCGTCACTTGCCTTTGCATGTATGCATACACACGATTACAATCATTTCATACAAATTCAAAAAAGTTAGCGAATACAAAAAAAATGTTTGTGAACTTAAAAATTGTTCATTTCTTTTAAATAAAACACATTTTTAAATCATGATTTTTACAGAGTACATAATTAAGAAAATGTTCATGAATTTGTATTAAAAAAAGATGAAAACGATAAAAAAATCATGGATATTTTTTAAAAAAAATGTGGAGACACTCGACAAACACACACACACACCCCTAGTTGCGAGTCGATGGTTGAGATGCAACTGGGGACACTCGACAAACACACAACCCCCCTAGTTGCAAGTTGATGGTCGGCTTGCAACTAGGTTCCACAAGAAAACACACACACCCTGAGTTGTGAGTCGATGGTTGACTTGCAACTGGGGGCCCTCGTCAAACACACATTGACAACGCCCCCGTAGTTGCGAGTCGATGGTTAACTTGCAACTAAGGCCCTCGACAAACACACACAACCCCTAGTTGCGAGTCGATTGTTGACTTGCAACTAGGGACCCATAGAAACACACTTCCCCTCCCCCTCCCCTCAATTGTGAGTCGATGGTTGACTTGCAACTGGGGGCCCTCAACAAACACACACACAC